>NC_029781.3:103777285-103783521 GCF_000817695.3 Arachis duranensis
ATGTATTTTGGTTTATATATACTCTTTTTGAATCAAGATAATGTTATTATCATTATTTTTTGAATTATATTTTGGTTTATAGTAATTTTAATTTTAATAAAATATGATATAAATAAAGTCACATCAACATTAAAATAAAAAATACTTATCTAATAAATTTGAAGAATGAATGATATATTAACAAAAAAATAAAATTAATTTCTTAAAAATAATAGAAAAGCTGCTAAAAGTGCCTGTTCAGCCGCTTTTTTATTTTTTTGTTTTTAAAATTATAAATTTGATATCAATAAATAAAAATTAATTATAAAAAATTAAATATTTTAAATTATTTAAGATATGTAAAAAATATAAAATAATTTAATTTAAATTAAAAAATTTAAAAAGTTATATTATTATTATGTATACTAAAATTAAGATAAAGATTTACTAACATGGTTTACAAATTAGTTATTTATATATTAAATTTATTTATTTTCTCAATCTTATTTAATTTGAAGTAAATTTAAAATTTTATATTCAAAATACTCGTTATCTTTATGTATAATTCGAATAGATAAAATTTTTTTTAATCTTATATTAAACATCTTTAATTATTTTTAATTTTATTATTATTTTAAAATTATTAATTTTTATTTTGATTATATCATCTCATCATATTATACACTATCATTTTTTCTTATCATTCTTTTTACATAGATAATTATTATCGTCTCACCGTCACTATTATGTTGTCTTATTTTATTTTTTTCCGCAATCAATTACCATAATACCATTATGGCAGCTCTCATTTTTTTCATCACTTTGTATGTGAAAGACAGATTAAAAATATATAAGAATGAGTTAACAAAATAATTTATGAGAGTTCTTCGGTTCATTATTGATAGGTATATACATGTCAAAAAAATTAAAAAATAAATATCAGATAAAAAAATAATCATTTTTTAAAATTAAATTGATGAGAGAAATTTTGTATGTGAAAGATAGATTAAAAATATATAAGAATGAATACAGTTTGGTAAGTAAACTGAAAAGAAAGGAAAATGAAGGTGAAAGTTATGCGTGAAATTAATATCAACAATAAAATGTTATAAAATTTGCAATTGTAGTAAATGAAAGCGAGGAAAAGATGGAAGCGATACAATCACGATATTCAGGGAATGAGAATGATGACAACAGTAATAATATAGAAGAGTGCACCTCATGGCAAGAGGAGAAGCACTAAAAATTGAATAATGAGATCAAACTTGGTATAAAGTACTCACATAAAGAATATACCCAAAATAAAACGATAAGATCTATAAAAAATTATTTATCACCCCTAATTATTTTTTTCCTCCTTTTATACATGGCGTCGAAAATCAACATTTGGCATAGTCATTGTCTAGTTCAGAAAATTACAAAAATTCATCCAAATAATTGTTACATACAGAGAAACATATTCAGACTTGAAAAGAGAAGTAAGAAAAATTGAAAACAGATAAAATTAATTAAATGGATAAATTATTGGAATAAAGAATTGAAGAAGAGGTTACGGTTCCTACAACTATTAGTGAAACAGAATGAAAATAAGATAGAATAACATGTGTTGCTGTTAACGGTGAAAGCTCTTTTATTTAAAGTAAAAAACGCATGTACGGGAGAATCTCTATCATTAAGGGCAACATTAGAAAGCACATTATATATTGTTATAGATTTCTGTTACTTGTGCCTGTTCCATTGTCATACGCTTCCATCCCTGTATGTTTCAAAAGTAAAATATAATTATTAAAAACTAATTGAATTTATAATAAAGAAAATTAGTTATCGTGTTACCTGTATCAAATTGATGATGGATGGTAGCTCTGGTCATTTGTTTAATTGTAGTCAATTGGGCTACTCCTATGTTTGTAGTTAATCGAGTACCTCTACCTGCGTTTGGCATTGGAGTTGGAATTGGAGTCAGTTGATATGGCAACTTGTTTTCCTTGTCGAATCATCTACGGATAAGTTGCACGTCTTCTAGCTAGGTGTTGCTGTCTTTGTTCTTCGATCATGTTGTCTTCTTCGCCTAGCATACAAGTGGGTCGACGTTGATTGTTGATTTTGTGAAGTTTACAGTTCTATTTGTCAAAAAGATAGCAAAATGTAGAGAATCAAAAAGGTTTGTGAGACCAAAATTGAAAGTGAAAAAGTATTTAATTCTATGGGGTTTCAGTTTTTAAATTGAGTACGTAGTGGGAGCAGTTTTTTATTGGAAGTAAATCAGTTTTAAAATATGTCGTGGGTTGAAAATGAATCAATTTAATACTCTGTCGTGAGATAAATTCTTTTATAAAAAAATAAAAAATTGAGGACGTGGTAACAGTTTGTTATATTAAATTCAATGTGTAACAAAAATAAAAAAGAAATAGGGATAAAATAGGGAGAAGGAATTGGATACCAAACTTTTCTATCCCATTATATATTGGTATAGATAAAAAAAGTTATTATGACAAAAATAAAAAAAATAGTAAAATAAAAAAAGTTATTAGGACAAAAATAAAAAAAATAGTAAATAGAAAATAATAGAAAAAATAGTTATTATAATAGAAATCAAAGTTGTCAATCATGCAATGGGGCTATTTCAATTCGAAAAGAATAAAAGAAAATTCAAATTTAAATTTATTTGATACTAAATAAAATAAAATTACATAAAATATTATTATTTACCGTATAAATTAAATAAAAAATTACTAATATTTTTAAATAAATATTTTATACAACAACTGTCAAGTAGAACTCACTGAATAAAAAAAATTGAACATCAAACTCCCATATTTTCTTTGTATATTGTTATTTTGTTATAGTATAAATAATAGTTTTGGAATTATCTAAATATTTTAATATAAATTAGTTAATATTGTCAAAGTAAAAAATTTAAGAGATAAAATTAATATTTCTTCTAATGATTATTTTTAAAATTATAAATACACAATAAAAAATTAGAGTACATTAAAATAGTACAATAATAAAAAATAATTCAAAAGATAAAATTAACAAACTAATGGAATATATATACACAACTAACCAATGTTATTTGGACCAATTCTAATACTTGAATATCTAAAAACAGATTTTTAACATATAAATAATATTTTTTGAATTTCGTAAATCTTTTAATATAAATAATTTAATATTATCTGGACAAAAAAAATTAAAAAATAAGATTAATATTTCTTTTAAGAATGATTTTTATCAAAATTATAAATACATAATAAAAATTTAGAGTACATTAAAATAGTACCATAATAAAAAAATTCAAATATTATAGTTATGATGCAACTATAAAAGGATAAATTATGAGAGATGTAAAGCACCACAATTTAAAGTACATCAATCCTACAATCGACAATTTGTGTGTACGTATACGAGTGATACAGTTATGGACACTATCAAATTACGGAAATTCTCCATTGCCATACTCAATTGAGATGGTTTGGCTCGATGAAGACACGAGTTTTCTACTAATATCCTTTTATCCATGACTCCAAGGTTATTTATTTATTTTTTTAAATTAAAGTCTATGTACATTTGATTAGATATTGAATAAGTCTATATTTAACTTTTTTTTATGTTATTTTCTTTTTTAAGCAGGTATCGAATAAAGCTTGGTGTCATTGATGGTTCTAACGTGCATGTTATGTAGTCTTTGACAAAGAGGTAAAACAAGTTTTGGGAAAGAGCTGTGTAGAGATACTTGATCCACTCCTATTGGTAAGATCTAACCAATATTTATTTCTAAAAGCATTAGTGAAGATATTTTTATTGGTACTTTTTATATTATTTATTATTAATATATTATGTAATACCCTGCAGAAAGGAGATCTATCGGATACACCTACACTTTTACTCAACCTAATTGATAAGATCTTTCTCTTCATCGTTGAAGTTCAAATATCTGATAATCCACATTTTTCCCTTCTTATAAAGTTAAGAAGATAACTGATAATGTGGATCTCATAAATAAATTCAAAGAGGCTCACCGTATTCAAATTGTGAGTATATATAAGTGTACTTTCTATTAAAAATTAATTTATTTTTTGCTTTCTTGGTCATTAGTAGTATCTAATTTATAAATAATAATTAATTATAATTTTAGGAAGTTGACTACACCGGTGGTTTGCTTCCAATTTCAAAGACATCCTCAATCATTGAAGGGGAGAAAGTAAAAAGTGCTAAGGTATTTGTTCAAAAAATATATTTTTTTTTTGTTCTCTCAAAATTAGATCTTAATTTTATTCAAAATATATTAGTGAGATAAAATCAAAGGTTAGAAAGAAGTCTTTAATTTAACATAGTTTTTTGTACAGAATTTGTTGATTGAATTCTCCAATGAAGTTACGGCCAATGATGAATCCGAATTATTGGAAAATGCTATTACACCAATTAAGCGACTATCCTCGGAGTCAGAAGATTCGAAGGTGGAAGGAGATACCTCAACTTGCAAGAAGATCAATATTGAGAATTTAATTTAATATTCTGATAATTTTTAATTTAATATTTAATGTCATAAAGTTATAAATTTCTTCTTTGAATTATTGTTGATACAATTAAGTTAATTATTAATTTTTAATGTGTACTTATTTAAAAAAATCTAATTATAATTTTTAATTAAAGTATTATGTTTAGAATGTTCTTTTCGATTTTTATGTTTGAAATTTCGAATTTTTTAAATATAAATTGAAGTTATTTGGTTATTACTTGTGGTTTTATTTTTAATTTGATTCTCACCGTTGATATTCTGATAATTTAAAAAAAATATAATACTGTTTAAATTTTAGAAAAAGTATAATAAAGTTAATACTATTTATGATGAAACTAAAAAAAAATAATTTTTAAATTAACAAATTTCTATATTCCTAATGGACAATGGATGTTTGATTAGAAAATTTTATTTAAAAATTTAAAACTTATACTAGCTAATTAAGAAATTCTATTTAAAATTTTAAATTTGAATTTCTAATACTAATTTCTAATTAAGTAAGTTTTTAACTATTTCGATTTTTAAATTTAAACTTTTTTACTTGCCACACTTATAAATTTTTATTATTATCTTTTAGATTGTCTCTCCACAGTAGAAGTACTTTCATCTTTTTCTCTCTTTTTAAGTATTTTTTTCTAAATTTACGTAATTTATAAGGTTATTAATTTTTAGATTGTATTTAATTTTATTTATTTTTATCGATAAATAATATGATTGATACTATTTATGACGAAACTAATAAAAATTATTTTTAAATTAACAAATTCCTATATTCTTAATGAATAACAAACGTTTAATTAAAAAAGTTTATTTAAAAATTTTAAATTTGCACTAGCTAATTAGAAAACTCTATTTAAAAATTTGAAATTTAAAATTCTAATACTAATTCCTAATTAAGTGGCTTTTTAATCATTTTGATTTTTAAATTAAAATTTTTTTATTTGTCACATTTATAATTTTTTTTCTATTTAATTCGTTTATATGGTTATTTTTTAGATTATCTCAGCACAACAATAGAGGTACTTTCATCTTTTTCTCTTTTTTACTCATAAGTTATTCATTTTCAATCTCTTTATTTAAGGAAATGAAAAAAAAGATTTTAACTATAAGTTGAATTTATTGATCGTGAGATTAAACTTATATTTATTTGAAAAAAGACACTTTTATAAAAAAATATATTATTTTCTGTAAAATATGTTTACGTAACTAAATAAATGAGAATAAAAAAGAAATTAAAGCAGCCATTGAAAATAAAACTTGTGCAATTTTACATAGACATAAGAAGACACTAATTTCATATTCTATTTGGTAAGTTAGACATGAGAAAAAATTGTAAAAAATTAGTGTCTCAAGTTAAAAATTAGTGTTTTAGCATTCTAAAGAGACACAAAATACATGTTTTTAATGGGTATTTGTGTATGACTATGTCTTTCATTATTTTTGTCTCAGTAAACAAACACCATATATGTACTCCTGGGTAATCCTGTATCTATGTTTTGATGGACATATATACCAAAATCAAACGCTGTCATATGTGTACTATTTTATTTTTTTTAATAATATAAAAAATTTGATAATAAAAATGTATTATGTATAATGTATATATATTTTTAATTAGTCAAAAATTTATTTATTTGATATTTTTAGGTATATATTGAAAGATGCAAGAAGTCCAAAGAGAAGCAAGATTATATTGAAGAGAAAATTGATATTAAAAGACAAAGAAAATACAAAG
>NC_029781.3:103802281-103806322 GCF_000817695.3 Arachis duranensis
AAAAAATGTATTATGAGATCAAATAATTTTATGATTGTAGGTATTTATCTACACGGGAGGCTGTATGGAGAACTTTGACTTATGATATTCAGTAATGAGATTAACATTTTATTTACCTAGAAAATAGAATATCATCTTTAAAGACAATAACAATCTTGAGAAAATCATTGATTAAGAGAAAGGGAAATGTACGATGTTCTTAACATGGATGGAGGCTAACAAAGAATTTGAAGCAGGTCAAACTCTAACGTATACTGAGTTTCTAAATCAATTTGTTTATAATACAGAAGAAAGGGAATGATATCCACGCAAGAGAGAGTATTTTATCGGGAGATTAAATTATGTTCTACCAGATACATATGATATCTACTATATAAGAATTTTGTTAATTATTCAAAAAGTTGCACAACATATGAGTCTATTAGGACAGTTAATGAGATTACATATCCTAACTTCCAATATATTTTCTATTTTATGGGACTACTGTGTGACGATAAAAAATTCATTGCAGCTATTAACGAGGTCTGGTCATTAATTGAGAAAACTGTTTGTGATGCTATTGATATCTAATAGTGTTAACAAACTAAATCATATTTAGAATGCAACTTGGACATTATTGGTTGACGGGATACTATATATGAGGAGAAAAACATTGAAACCAAAGTATTTCACTATGTAGTCAATCATTATCGCATGTAGGACTTTACTTTCCAAAATCAGTGTTTATCAATGGGCAACTTTACGTTATTTTGTCAAGAATTAAGAGTCGCAATGGCTTGAACATTCTAATTCTAAATAAAGACAGTAATCCAAACTCATCAATAACAAATGTCGCGTTCAACGAAATTTTTAATAATATTTAGATAAGAAAATAGTATTTTCATTTTAGTAACATGTTATGATTTGCACTTTTATACAAATATTTGTCGTAGATATAACTAATTTATTAACTATACTTTCAGACTTGAAATAAAATGTGTAACATAGAACACAACATCATATGCCAATTACTTTTCTAATGAGGTTAGTAAAATACTAGGTTGTTTATAAATTTCATTAGTCTTATAATATAAAGTTTAGTGTAAAATTAACATGCTACTATTACAGTTATATATGTTCTTATTTTTTCAGGTCTCTTTTTTTATAACTCAAGAATATTATAAACTTCAAACTGTTCCATTTGTATTTTACTTTGAATAAAGATAAAATAACATATTAAATACGTTTATTATATAATGACAATAATAATGTTATACTAAACTTGGAAAAATTTATAATTATAAACTATTATTTTTTATTTGTCATGTGAAATTAAAATATATACACAACTAACCAATGTTATTTGAACCAATTCTAATACTTGAATATCTAAAAACAGATTTTTAACATATAAATAATATTTTTTGAATTTCGTAAATCTTTTAATATAAATAATTTAATATTATCTGGACAAAAAAAATTAAAAAATAAGATTAATATTTCTTTTAAGAATGATTTTTATCAAAATTATAAATACATAATAAAAATTTAGAGTACATTAAAATAGTACCATAATAAAAAAAATTTAAATATTAAATTAATAGTGTAAATTTTTTAAGTGAACAATTAACAACCATAATACACTGTATTATAGATATATGTAACATAGTATATTAGAAATAATTAAAAGTTTACTAAGTATGAATTAAAACTTTTAAAAAATGATAATTTATACCCACTAATATTATTACCGTTCTATCTATTACTTAAATTTGGACCAATTTTATTATTATTATGAATATCTGAATATTTAAAAGCAAATCAATTATTGGCATGAGTCTAATATATTTTTAAAATCTATTAATATATTCAATAATATTAATAAGAGATGAGATGAGAAGAGAAAAATGGGTAAGAAGTAAAAGATAACAGATGAACGTCAAGGTGGCCAAGTGGAGTAACCAGAGCTTTTCAGATATGAATAACTGGCATTAAGTGTAGAAGTTAATTAGAAATGGTAATACTGGAAAGAAATCTTGGACACCAAACCTATGTATTGCCACTATATATGGTTATAGATATTGTTATATATGATAGAACTTCTCCCGTGCATCCGTTACGTTACATAAAGAAAACTACTCACAGAACGACAATTCATCTTTTATATGTCATTTTCATCTCTATTTCAGTAACAGTTATAAAAAAATCATGTGTAACTTCTTCTTCAATTCTTTACTCTATTGATTTACCTTTTAATTTATTTCACTTTTTTTTCAATTTTTCTTACTTCTATTTCCAATTCAAGATGCACTTCTCAGTATGGAACAATTATTATTAGAATAAAAAAATTGTCATTTATAACAAAAATAAATAAAATAGTAAATAGAAAATAGTAAAAAAAATAATTATTATGATAGAAATTAAAGTTGTCAATAATGCAATGGTACTATTTCAATTCAAAAAGAATAAAAGAAAATCCGAATCTAAATTTATTAGATATTAAATAAAATAAAATTACATAAAACGTTATTATTTACCATATAAATTAAACAAAAAATTATCAATATTTTTAAATAATATTTTATACAACAATTGCCAAGCAAAACTCACTGAATAGAAAAAAATAATTGAACATATATATTAATATATAATGACTAATTTGATAACTAATTTTTTTTTGTGTATATGTATCAAAATTAAATTTTATTAATAGTTGTTAGATCTATGTGAGCAAGTGTAAATTAACTGAACATTTTTATGTACAGGTTTTACTCTTTGTATATCAATAGTTTTCCCTCATATATTTATTTTCTATTTCTATTTCTATTTCCTTGTGATTAGGCCTAGATATTGCTATGATGTAACTAGCAATTAGCATGCTTAAATTAAAAGTTTTAATCCAGTTATATAGTATGCTTATATATTAATTTATTCCAATTCCCATTAGTATGTTTTGACATAAACCCCGTCAATAATCAATGTTTTGGAAAATTAAATTTTTCTACAACGTTTTGAAACTGGATTTAGATTCTCTAAATTTTAGATTTTTATTTTAGAAGATAAAATTAAATTTTTTATCATTGAATATTTTTTTCTCATGTTTTTTCTTGATCCCACCTATAAAATAAATGGTGATAAATCATACGTTACCCTCTAAAATAAATTTTAAAATTTAAAAGATCCAAATCTTTTGAAACTTAATCAAAAGAACCGTAAGAGATTATTAGCTCTTAAGATCTATATTATTAGTGAAAAATTTTTAATTTTTTATTTAATAAATATAAAATAAATATATTTAAATTATATTTTTAATATTTTTTAATTTATAATTTTAACATATATTTTTAAAACACAAGATAAATATGTCATAACAATTAATAAATTGAGCTGATTTAATTTAATCAATTTTTATCATGTGTGTCGGTGCACATATGCATGCTTATTATCAAATTAAAAGTAATAATATTGTCGATTTAAAAATTACAATTTTTACTCTTATTCCTTAATTTTCATAATAAATCATCAATTCACCATCACTAGATTTGTTAACAAGTATTAAGTAATAACCTAGAGATTTTTCTTCTTTTATATATTTATTTTTTATTTTTTTCATTCTACCCGAAACTAAGCTATTTTTATCAAGAAAAGCATGGGAGCAGGAACATAACATTAGTGTTTTTCACTTTTTCTTCACATACATCAAAATCTTGAATCCATCAAACATTGTTAGTTTTTAACTTTTTATTTCCATCATCAACATCAAAACATTCTTGACAGAATATTCTTCATATCTTAAATTGTTAGTTTTTAATTTCAATGGATCTAGAAATAAGAATTTTAATTTCTTCCGTTCATGATTGATTCTTTTTATTTATTCATGCATTAGATGGATGAAAGGAATGAATTGCACTATGTGAAGCTAACAAGAGATCAATCCCCATTGGAAGATATCACACCTGGAGAATTGAATCAACCAATTGATGTTCCACAGGTTTTAATTCATTTGAATTTTTATTTCTATAATTTTGTGCATTCTTCAATTTGATTGGTAGCTAGGTTTAC
>NC_029781.3:103806377-103811257 GCF_000817695.3 Arachis duranensis
TTTGATTTGATTACATCCATATGGAATTAAATTTGTAGGGCCATAAGAACTTTAATTTGTTTAATTTCATTTCCTCCAATTCTTGTTCTATAAATGTGGATGCAATCAAAGTACACGAAGTTGCACAATTTTGTTGGTATTCTAATTTCTAAGTGAGGTTACTCGTAAATAATAATTAACAACAGGAATTTGCAATCACAAAAGAATTAAAGATCTTGTACACAAAAGTTTCTTGACTGCAAATAATTAAATCCCTGTTTTTTTCCCTAAAATTTTTCAGATCTAGTTGTCGTATTTGTACCCAATACTAATACGTATCCGTATCCGTATATTCATGCAATGTCTCAATCGTAGGGTCTGCATCACGATGGATGCTTTGATGAGCATATATATTTTGTTAGGTTACAATTATTTATAAGTATGAAATACTGAGATAGGATTATAGAAATATAAAATTATGTTTAATTAGTAGAGAGATAGATATAGATATTATGCTTTATAATATTAAATTAATATATTTTATATTTTTTATAAAAATTTATATACAATTATTTTTATGTGAAGTTAATAGTAATATATTATTAAATAATAATTTAGTCAAATATATCAAATTATTTCATTATTTTTATTCCTTTTTATAATTATAGTTTGTATTGTTAATTTTTTGCCTAAATTTTGTTTGTAGAAAAAAATAAAAATAAATTAGACTTTTATTATTTTTTTTTATATTTAATTTATTATCAAACAAAATACAAAAATATTAATTTTTGTCTCTCTATTTTTTATATGTTATTCTTAATATTCTTACTTTTCTTTTCATGCTTTTTGACCTATTTGATTTTTTCATTTATTTATCTTTTATTATTATTAAAATTTATTAATTTTAATATACTACCAATGTAAAACGTTTTATATAATAGTTCAATCTCATTTATTTTTTCAAATACTTATTCATATTATCAACATAAATATAATTATTTTTATTAATATAAAATTATGTAATTGAATATATATAAAAAAACTAGAATGACAATGTATTAAAATTAAATTTGTCAATATTATAATGATTCTTTGCTTGTATTTTTTTTATTTTGAATTTTGAACATCTTGTTAATTACAGTTGGCTGTTCGGAAATGCATTGAATGTGGGCAGCCATTGCCTGAAAGCTATGCACCTCCTGCTGATGAAGCTTGGACGACTGGAATCTTTGGGTGTGCTGAAGATAATGAAAATTGTATGCTTTATTACATTACTACATACATAACAAATTTTATGAAACTTGGTCTTTTTTTTTTTAGTGATATCTAAATTGGTTTCTAATAGTTTTCGTATTGAAAAAATTATTTTTATAAAAGAAATTGACAAAGTGATATTTTATGATGTTTTAGAATATTAGACAAATTAATTTTTAATAAAATGAAATAATAAATTAGTTATTAATATTTTTAAAATGACAAATTAATCCTTAATTTTTCTAAAACCTAGTATATATATTTGAATAATTAAATTGATTAAAATTTTTAGAATAAATTAATTTGTTCATTTATTTTTCTAATTAAGGACTATTTGTCTAATATTCTAAAATATCATAAATTAAACTAATTTGTCAATATTTTTTTAAATTAATTTGTTCAAAAAAATATTGAAGACCAATTTATATAGTGAAATGATATTATCACTCTTATTTTGATAATAATGTCACTCTGCATATAATCATATGATTTTTTTGAAATATTAAATATAATTATTTTTATATAAAATTAATAATTAAAAATTATTTGATGATTTGACATATTTAACTAAATTATGTCATCTAATAATTTTTAATTATCAATTTTATATGAAAGTAACTATACGTGAATTTTTATTTATTTATTTATTTTATATTTGTATTTGCATAAATTTATGAAAAAATTAGCAATGATATCCAATTCCTTTATATATATGATTGAGAATGCTACTTATCTTTTAAATTTTATTCTTTGGTTTGTCTTTAAATTTAATAATATATTATTTTAATTTTTTATACCCACTCTAACGATATTGATTATTCAAAAAATTTGAAAAATTACTTTTTTTTTTCTTTTAAACACTGAATAAAAGATAATTTTTAAAAGATACTTGGTTACACTGATATATGATTTAGTTAAGTATTGGAAGTTATAAATATTGAACTTTTATATTGCCAAATTATAGGAAGTATATACATACAAATTATCACTACTATACTACTAGAAAAATTATTTTTAATGATCATTTATTTTATTTTTAACAATAATAAAAATAGCCGCTAATATATTTACTAATATTTAAACATTAATTATTTTTTACTTTATTGTTAAAAAGTTTGAATAGCAGTTATATATTTGTCGGTAAAGATTTTTTAATAATCACAATATATATATAAACATCATTATAACATATAATAATAACGATAAATATATAATTATTATAAAAATATAAATTAAATAAGACATATAATGATCGTTATATTATTGTCATTAAAATTTTGTTGCTAAAAGTAATTTTTGTTGTAGTGCACAGATAGTTTATATACAAATACAAGGGATTTTAAAAATATTGATGTGACTATTTTGTGTTAAAAACTTTTGAATATATAATTAATAAAAAAAAATATTGCAGGCATGACAGGGTTGTTTTGTCCTTGTGTATTATTTGGACGGAATGTAGAAAGGTTGAATGAAGAAACTCCATGGACAGGGCCATGCATTTGTCATGCAATCTTTATTGAAGGTGGAGCAGCTTTGGCAGCAATAACCACAATCTTCAATGGCTACATAGATCCAGGAACAGCCTTCCTCATTTATGAGGGTTTGCTTTTTAGTTGGTGGATGTGTGGCATTTACACTGGTCAAGTTCGACAAACCTTGCAAAAGAAATATCATTTGAAGGTATAAACATCATATTCAATTCACCTTCCTTCAATCATTTCTTTTCTACTAATATATTAAACATACATCATTAATATCAATGGTGAAAATTTCACGTACAATTGTTATCATATAAAGTTAATACTTAAAAATCGTTAAATAATTTAATAAATTTAATTAAATTATTATTTAATAATTTTTTATTATTACATTCATATGAAAACAACTACACGTAAATTTTTACTAAGTTACTGGCTGGAAGTAAATTAATAAAAGTAGTACGCATGAAAAAAATATAGAAAAAACAAAAAATTCTAAAGATTTTAGAAACTAGTTTAATATGCTTTAAAAATTGTTTTCTCAAGTCAAAACTGATATTGCATTATAATTGTGATATTATAAAGATTATGTGACTATAATTTCATGTCAAATTAGCATAAAATTAGATGAGAGAGAAGGGTAACTTTGTTGTCGAAATAATCTTTTGGGTATTTTGGATTATTATTTTAAAATTTGTTAGATGTATCTTTGTCCATTTTTTTTCTATACCTTTTTGTATATATTTTTTGAAATAATATTTTATCCTAAATTCTAAATTTAAACTCTAATTAGTTATGAAAATTAATTAAAAATTAATTTTTTATAATTATTCTTAGCTTATTTTATATGCTTTTCTATTATATTTAATTATTTATTATGATCTGTATGTATATCCAAAATAAGCTGTAGTGTTTGATTCAATAATAATATTTATTTTTGTTTGAACGAAATTTATTTTATATGTGTATAATTTTAGTTTCAAATTTTTATGGTCAATTTTAGAATAAATTATCATTTGTATCTATAAAAGATACAAACGCTCACATGTACTCATATATAAGAATAAAATGATAATTGTTATCACGGAAGATGGCTTCCGTGTGCCAAGAGTACCTTAACAAACCAATTGCGTAACCAATTTTCGGATACTATTGGCACATGAAGGTCATCTTTCGTAATTACAATTGTCATTTTATTCTTATATGAGTATATTTGTTGGCGTCTGTATTTTTTATAGGTACAAATGATAATTTATTCGTCAATTTTATCAGGATTCGAATATTTTATGATCAGAAATAGTTATTTACTCGTAATAATATTTATTTTCTTACTTATTATTGTTTGAATGATGATTACAGAACTCACCCTGTGACCCATGTTGTGTACATTGTTGGTTGCATTGGTGTGCTTTGTGCCAAGAGCACAGAGAGATGAAGGGAAGACTCTCTGATAATATTGGCTCAGAGATTACTATTGTAAATCCTCCTCCTATTCAAGAGATGAAAACCACTAATAATGCTAATAAAGAAAAGGCTGAACCCTCTTCCACTAGGAACAATAATAATGATCATACCGGTTTAGAACTACAAGTTGTTAATATTTAGAACCAACCATTATATATCCTTGTCAAATTTTTTTTCTCTTATTTCTAAGTTGAGTTCTTATTTTACACTCTTACATTATTATTATTATTGGACATGTAATTAAATTGTATATGCTATTTATAGATTATTCTTTCGAGTATCTCTTTGAGTGTTATCTTTTATTTAACCTATTATTTTTTATAAGAAGAATAAAAAGAGACTGATTTATTTAACCCATTATTTTTGTGGAAAAATATTTGAGAAGGGTCTATTTTTAGTTATTAATTTAATTTTTTTAGTTTAATAATATTAAACAATATATTTTTAGTTTATACTTTTAAATATTAATCACTAACTGCTATTCAAAAACAATAAATTTTATTAATCCTTCAGTATTCTTTATTTTTGTGGATTAATAGGAACCAACTATTTAATTAACATCTTATTTTTACGTATTTAATTTTTTGAGAAAATAATAAAAAAGATTTTAAACTTTTCATTTAAAAAAATAAATCTTTTATCAAATTTATTTGTAAACATATTTTTTACTTTTGTAACGAGAGATACATAAATTTTTTCGCATCG
>NC_029781.3:103811312-103830911 GCF_000817695.3 Arachis duranensis
TATCACTTATGTATTTTCTAATTATAAAATTTAGGAATTTATTTATATTTTAATTTAATAAAAAATTTATTTGTCTTTGTAATAAAAATGTAAACATTTATATTTTTTAAAATTTTTAAAAAAAATTTGTCCAATTAAGTCTAATAAACCAATTGATCCGATAAATTTGATCCATTTTAAAGGCAAACGTGTTATTGACTTATTGTGCATAGCGTGGTGACGTAGCGTAGTTTTGGAAGCGCGCCAGCGAAAGCCATAACAGGTTGAAATAAATTTGATTTAGATTTTAGTTTTTTATTTTTGTCACAAAATTTTATTATTATAGTACTATAGTAACTTATAATATACAGTGTACAATTTCTAGTTTCTATATGGACAAAGGTATTATTGTGCATGGAGTGCTGACGTGTATTCAATTTTCTTGATTTTCGTGCTTCCAACAAACTGAGACTCGCTCGCTCATCAATATATATCCCATTACATAGTAGTTATAACGGTTAACCGTGCGAAATACATGCTATATATCTCTTCAATGGATATAACTTCACGCGGTACACGTGACACTCTTCCTTCTCGACGTAGCCAAGTTATGGTGGCATCGCAGCTCGTCCGGAGCAGAAGTGGAAGCATAACGGCGAACGAGAGATCTTCACCGAGGAAGCCTAGCTCGAGTAGCAAAAGATTCATCAGAAGCAATAACCGTTCAAGATCGTCAAGAACAGCGCAAAGTAGTTCGGGTACCACGTCACCGCCAGGCATGATGAAGAAGGTGCCTTCTGCGTGGGCAATGTCGCCGGGAAGGTCATCTCTTGGCTCACCGATTGTTCCAAAGGCGGTGTCTGAGTCGCCCGCGAAAGCAAATGGCGGTGGCGTGGTCAGCAAGGTGTTGAATTACTGGAAGCAAAAAAAAGCTTATGTAATTGAAGAAGAAGGATACCATAGGTTTAGGATTTTGCATAACAGGCTTTTACAGTGGCGCTTTATCAATGCTAGAGCTCACTTTGCCATGGCTCGTTTCAAAACTGTAGCCGAGGTATGTTCTAATAAATCACCAAATATTCTGTAAGAATTTGTGATGTTTAACCATTTATTAGCCATCGTTAATATTTTTAATGGTGTGAGATGACATCTAATGATGTAGGATTAATCATTTTTCTTTTGATGGTTAAATAGTGGTCAAATTTCAACAAAAATGCTGGTCCTCTAGACTTTCTCATTTTTTATTATCATAATTTTTTTTTATTTTTTAAAAAATTTAAAATTAAAAAATGAACTGATATTAGTTTAAAAAACTAATTCCACTAAAAATAAATTAAAAAAATGTTACTATAAACAATACTATGCATTATTTAACATTCACTGAAATAAAAAATATAAAAAAACTAATTTTTAGTAAACCAACATAAATTAACTTTAAAGTTAGGTTTATAATTTAGTATTTAGGATTAATAATTTATTATTTAAAGTCTAAAATTTAAAATAAATTAAATAATTAAATACGTACCTAATACATATTACTCGTTACTCTTACTTGTAATAATAATAATAATAATAATAATAATAATACTTGCTGCTGTTCATATATAAAAATTATGTGTATATATCAATGTCATGATTTTTTATTTAAATAAATAAAAAATAAATAATTCTCAATGTTGCAAAATCTAAGAGAGTTTCCAAAATATGCAAGTGTGATATTTTGGCAACACCCCAATGCGTGATTAAAGGGAAGATTTGGCAATAGAGAGTGAAACCAACCACATGGGTGGGGTTACAATTTGTGCATGCATTTGGGAGAGTGAAACGACATCGTGGCATTGCAAAAATAATAGCTATTAGCGCTACTTTGTTGCCTAGCTTAAAATAGAAGACAAACTTTGCATGGGGTAATGGAGAGTAAAGAGTAACAACATTCCAGTTAAAAATCTGAATATGCACTTTTCATTTTTGTAGTTAAAAGATCTAATGACTGAATTTAAAAGAGGTGTTATAATGTAATTATACAAATTGAATAAAGACCAAAATTAATCTTGCAGTTGCAGTCTTACAGGTAAAGATATCTTTTTAAATTCAAAATAAAAGACAAAAAAATTGACCAAAATGCACTCCTAAATTCCATTTTTATTGGTTACGCTTTTATTCGTGGTCTCACTTAATGCAGTGTTAGGGACCAGCAAATTTTGTGATTTGTAGCCATTAATTAGTTATCATTAATATTTTTAATGATGTAAAATTACATTTAATGATATAAAATTATTCACTTTTTTTTATGATTAAGTGCTGGCCAAATTTTAATAAAAGTGTTGATCTCCTAAACTTTCTTTATACCAAAAAGAGTAATTAAAAAACAGAGTTAAACAATAGTTACTTGTTTCATATTCTCAAACATTTATATGATAAAAAGTAATTTTTTTGGTGACTATATGATAAAAAGTAATTAATTTTAACATAATACATACTATTAATTTCAAATAATAATTATATAAATTTAAAATGAATTGAAAAAGTCATATGCATGTAAATCGAACAAGTTAATATATGCTTCAGAATTAGTCAAATACATCACTTGAATGTTAGTATAAAATTGTAGCTTTAATTATTATAATTGGTATTATTAGTTATTGTGTAGGATAATACATATATAATTTATTTTAGTGATTTAGAGTTATAAACTTATACCATATTATTATTATAGCTAGAGTAGTAAAATGGTTACAATGTTATTGGTGATTCATTTAATTTTAATAATCTAAATAGGTGTTATTATTGTTTAAAATTGATTTAGTTGACGTATTTAGCTTTTATAAAGAGACATTTGAGAATTTTACAATTATAATTTTCTGATTTCTTTCAAAAAATTTCACCTCCATTATTTCAAGATGTTTCCAATTTCATTTCAAGATATATTTCAAATGGTTTTATTGTGAAATGATGTCAACTCTTTGAGTCCAACACTCTTTAGAAAATATAGAGTAAACTATCAAAACTGTTTCTAATTTTTAAATATGTTGATAAAGATATCTTTTAAACTATATTTGCTATATTTTTTCAAAAACAACTAAATAGATATTATAGTGAATAATTATTTTTCAAAAACATCTAACTAACTTCTACTATAAATATCTACCTTTCTACTATAATCTATCAACAATTTCTATTAAAAATGTTGGCGCTCTAGTATTTTCGAAAAAAAATTATTTTATGTTGATAATAGAAGTAGAGAAATTATTAAATGATTCCAGCTGAAATTAGTCATGAATCTGAATAAGAAACTAATATAACATGATTCGATATTTGGAGTGATGAAATTAATAATATATAAAAGCTATTAGATAGTATAATTAACCAGCATCTAAATTTAACGATTATATTACATGTACATTAAAATTAGTCATTAAAATTAACTATCAATATAAAAAATAAATTAAACTATATATGTATATATACATAAATATATTAGTAATTGACTTTAATGACTAATTTTAATATACGAATAGCATTTTTGTAAACCTAATTGGTGCAAGTGGATTCCAACCTTAGATATCAACTTTTACATATTGGTTTGCTTCATAATTATGTTCCAATAATCCTATCATTGTTTTCTATTAATTTCAGATGCAACTCTTTTCTGTATGGTTTCGAGCTCTCCAAATAAGAAAGATGATATTACAAAAGAGAATTGAATTACAAAATGCCAAACATGTGATGAAGCTTTATCAAATAGTGATTCCGCAAGATTCCTTTCTTGATGAATGGGCAAAATTGGAGTTAAGAGATCAAGAATCTTATGGGGGATTGGAGAGGAAGTTGCTTGCACTATCCACTACAATGCCTTTGTCTCGCGATCTTAAGGTACATACCTTGTGGAGACTCTATTTATTTATTTATTTTAACAAGTCGTAAAGAAGTTATGAATTTAATAATAATTAATATCTTATTGAACTAAAATAATAAAAGTTACAAATTTAATAATAATTAATTTTTTTATTATTTTAATTTTCTTTGTTTAAAAGAATTCTTTTTCTTTATAAAAAATAGTTATATTGCTGTAAATAAATTTAATTATTTTTTAGTAAAATAATTAATTATTTTAGTCATTAATTACATTATTTAAAAAATATATGACGACATATATATAAAGAAAAGTCTAGGGGCATTAATTTTAGTGTTTTTTTGCCAGCACTTAACCATCAAAAGAAGAAAGAGTGATTTCTCACAATTGGATATAATCTCACACTATTAACACTACACCATATCCGACAAATAATAGCGATTATTCATAGGAATAGTAGCGGTTTTTAACCGCTGCCAAATGAATAACAGCGGTTGATATATCCGCTGAAAGATAGCGTGCGGCTAATATATAATATACATAAATACTTAATGGTTAATTTGATAACTAATTTTTAGTATTTACTTTGCCTAATATTTTACGGACTACTTTTAGTATTTCTAATCTAGAATAGTCCTACACAAACACAAAAAGATTGCAAAATATCAAATGAAAATTTGGCTCGTTTGGTTAAGAATTTAGAAGAAATACTTCTTTAATTGAGAAGTATGGAAGTTGAAGCACAAATAAAAGTAAAAGAAGAAAACTATTTGTTTGTTTGTATATGATGAATGAGCATTATATTCTAATTAAAGAACCTTAATTTCAACAAATTTGTAGTTAGTTTATTAGTCTATTTAAATATATATTTAAGGGTTTAAATTTCATCTTATACATATAGTAATTTATGGAGGAACAACAAATTAAACTCTTAAATAATAAAATTTCAATTTTGACAAATTAATCACACAAAAGAATTAGACATGCCACAGCTATATAGCATAATATAACTGAGATGTCATATAAGTTTCAACATCTCATCTGAACATACAACTCATAATGTTATCTCAGCACCATTATAAGGAAGTAGGCACACCATAGATATATAGAGTACCACAAATTCAGTAATATAGTATTGTATATACAATTTTCGAAAACATAAATAGATTATGATTTGGGTAGGTAAAATTTTTATTTTTTAGAAATAGTTTAAAAAAATTAATTTTTAAAAGATAATTTTTTAAAAATTATAGATCTATATTTGGTAAGTTAAATTAAAATGACTTTTAATAAGTATGAACAATAACAAATATATACGTTTAATAAAATAGTTTTTAAAATTTAAAATATTATAATAGATATTAATATAAGAATTAATTTAAATATTAATAAATATATGAGATTATATTAAAATTTTTAATTTTAATACACACAAACTATTTTTAGAAAGCATTTTTATCTTTTAAAAATTATAAATATAAATAGATAGTATTTTTTATTTCTCAAACATAAAACGAGGAGTTTATATTTTTTAAAAATACAAATATTTTTTTAAAAAGGTACAAACTTACGTGAAGTTGATATTTGAAAGCTGTTAGATGAAAATTTAGTCAAACCAGTCAAATCATGTAACGGCGCTCAAGTATCAACGGTTACGTGAAATCAACTGACCTAACTTTCCACCTTTTAAAGAGTTTTACTAAACCGTAACTTCGTCCTACCAACGCGGAATGAAGACCCTATGGTAGCTGTGGTCCAAACCCAGGAGGAGGCGGTCTTATTGGAATGCAGAGCCATCACCAAAAAGGGCTCAATAGATTGAACCGGGAGCTCATAAGTGGTACGGTAAATGGACCATTAAAGAAATAGGAATGGGTTACAGAAGTATCCATCATGAAAGAGCCGGATACAGGTTTATTTACTAAGTTCAATGTTCTAAACCTGATTAATTAGAACTTCATTACATAATGTTTATTTGGGTGTCATTAGATTTATTTTAGTGTTTGATAAAATTTTAATAGTAAAAATAAAAATATTAAAAAAATAAAAAATATAAATATTTAGAAGTTATATAAAAAAATTTGTTTAACATAATAAATAAACAAAAAATTATTTTTATATTATTATATCTAAACATAATTATTAAATAAAAAAATATTTTTATATAAGATATTTAAACATAAAATTATTTTTATCTTTTAATTTTTTTTAAAATATTTTTTTTATAAAAACTTACACAAATTAAATAAATCTAATATCTTCTATTTTAAGGTTTACCTCCCTCTCTTAGGATAATGACAGGGTTTAGTCATAAGTTTTCACCAAGTAAATTTCTTGCGATAAAAATTTTGCATGGTGTGTCTATATAAATAATACGAAATTATTAAATTGTTGACTTAATCTTATATATTGATTAGTAAATATCTTATATACTGATTAGTAAATATCTTATATATTGACTTTGCATGGTGTGTCTAGCTATCTTAAATTAAAATTATTATAAATAATACGAAATTATTAAATAACCAACGTTAGTTAATTTTAGAATTCAGATTTATAATATAAAAATTTATGATTAATGATTTAAGATCTAAATTTAAAATAATAAAAAAATTGACTGATGTTGGCCCAAAAAAATCGATTACTTAATATTACTTATTCTTGTATCTAGCATATAATTTTTTATTTAATTATATATTCTCTTTACAGGTTAATACTGTGTCTGTGCATGAAGCCTTAAACACAGCCATTGAAGTAATGAATCTCGTTGAACCATTGATCATGAGATTCCAAATTCAGGTTCGATTTTTCTATTTTAGAATCATATTTATGATGAATGATTTTTATATATACTAATGTTTAATAAATATTAATCTATCTTTTTATTCATTAAATAATAATAATAATAATAGTCAAAATGGCATTTGACACCATAAATAAGATGTTTTGAGTCCATTTTTTAAAACCATTTTAAATTAAATCCCATTGTACAATACACATTAGTGTGTAAATATGAGAATAAAATTATAAAGTTTCTTACATAGAATAACGTACTAATTATAGGATTATTGTGAAATTAGCAGGTTGAACGAATTCTTTATCTAGTTACAGAAATAATTACCACATCAAAACAGGAAGAACAGTACTTACAAAATCTTATGGAGTTAGTTTCAATGATTACTACTTTAATGGTAAGCCTAGACATCATTTTGTTATTTTTATTTTTTGTAATTAAATCCCAGAAAAAAGACCAAAACAAAAGTATGGATTGACAATCAACTCCTTAGTCCTTATTGTCTATTTTGGCACTCCTTTTTAAATAATATATTTTTTTAATTTAAAGAATAAAAAAAATCATTGTATCGATATAACTGCAAATGGCTGCTTCAATTCGTTGTCGGTACATTTTCTAAATTTTACTTGCATGATAATCCATTGATTTATGAAAATTCAACTAGAGAAAAATGTTGAGAATTATTTTTTTCAACCAATAATCAATTAATTTTTATATTTTAACATTTTCTATTTTTTGACCAATTATTAATTAAAAATAATTAATTTTATAATAAAATCAATTTATTTATTTATCTCTAATTTATTTTTTTTCCCTTTCCATATTTTTACAGGAGAAAGAGAAAAGCATTCAAGTGTGTCTTATCTCTTTTACAAAAAACGGAGCCCAATATTGGCATTGATCCATCATATATTGGCATTTGGAAAAATAAAAACAAAATCATGCAAACTTGATAAAATAATATTCTACAAGAAGTTACATAATTAATAGGATTTTATATGAAATGTCATTATTGTTTATATCTATATGTATGAAAAGAATTGTAGTAATTTGATTTAAATTTTAGTTTCTTATTTTTTCTCACACAATTTTATAAAATAATTCAATAATTGTTATTATAGTAGACCTTTGAAGTTAATTATATAAATTTAGAATTACTACTGAATTATAATTGTTTTGTGTTTATTATGTTATATAGTAAATAATCAAAAAGATTAAACTGGGCTTAATGAATATATATAGTATCCGCTAAGACGATAGTATAAATGATGAATTAATAGTGAAAAATATAGTTCATGAACTTTTAATTTTTCATCATATATAGATACATGCAACTATACTGTTTTAACAGCAAAAATAATCTATATATGAATATATATTAAAATATGAAATAACGGCATATTCATATAGTTATGATTAAACTTTTTATATAATATAATTAAATTAGCTCTATATTTATTGTTAGAAATAGAAATAAAATATAAAAATTATAATAGTTAAAAAGTTTGATTATATTATTGAGAAAATATTTATTATTATAATTCTGATGTAAAGTCATTGTCTTTAATTTTTATTTAAATATATCTAATAATTAGATTTACCATAATTATAAAAAAACTTAAAAATATAATTATGTGATTATTTTTGGTATTTGTCTAAATAATTCTTTAATCTTTATAAGTTATTAAAAGTTTATTTCAGTATTTGAAATTTTTTTCTAGTTATTGATTATAGAAAATTTAAAGTTATGAGTATAGTTTTTATTCTTGGTTTACTTCTTTAAATACTAAATTAAAAAAAGTCACATAATTAGAATACATTAAAAAAATTCGAAATCAAAATTAAAATTTAAAAATCCTAAATTTTATAGGATCAAAACAAGAAAAGAAAATAGAGTATGATATGAATTGTAATACCTTAATTTTCAGTACGTCACAATTGTATTAAAAGTGAGGTGTTACTGATTTATTTTTTTACTTATTATTTAATATTGAGCCTTTAGTTCATATCGCGTTTCAATTTTTAAGAAAATGATGGAAGATTTTGTTTCTCATTAATCGAAATCATTCATCAAAGAACACAAGTAATAATGATCACATAATTATTAATAATGATAAATATTATACAAAAGAATTCAAATGAGACTCAGATACAATTCCTATTCCTTTGTATAAAATAAAATTTTAAATAACAAAGGTGATGAAATTCTATGAAAGCAACTCTCAATACATAAACTTAACTCAAATAAGACTTAATAATCGCCCGCAGTTTCAAACTAAATCTTCGAATCTGTGTAACTGAAAGGGTAGAAGATTTTGGGGTGAGAACAAACCACGCGTTCTCTATAGAGAATGAGAATACCGTAAAAGTAATGATTAAGATGCAAATAATTAACTTTACTTAATAAAACTAATTTTTATTAAACCTTTGAAAATACTTTTAAATTTTACTTTAGATAATTAAATTTTTTTTTTAAATTTCTAAACTCAACAGATTTCTATTTACAAAACTTGTCATACCAACTATCTCTTAACCACCTAATTAATTCTTAGTCACAACAAACAGTTATTAATCACCTCTATACATTCACAAATCAATAGCACAAGTAAGGGATTTAATTCAACACACAAACAAGTCGCAATAAGACACACAGCACAATCACAAAGAAGTAATACAATCAAACACAACCAAATGCATATGCGCAAACATTATGATGCATGTCTGTTTCTAGCGCAGGGCATGAGCTCATGCGTCGGTTGTTTATTACCCGCAACCCGACGTTACTTGGAGCGAACTCCAAATATGGTTTCTTTACCGTATCAATTAGGCACAATTATCATCATGGACAAACCCATGTCAGTTAGAATATCTTGGCATCACGGTAAAAAAACAGTGCTATCAGTTAGGCGAACATTCTCGTATTAGCAATCGCAGGCTATCAGTTAGGCGGGCCCTTTCACATTAGCAATTTGGCACAAGACCCATTCACATTTCATTTTCACGAATCATAATATATTTCAATTATTTATTTCACTCAAAATTTTTTATTTTTTTTCTTTTCATTTTACCTCCACATCACCGATTACTTACTCATATCTCTGCATCCCCATATTATTAAACGTACATCCACATCACCGCTTAACTATACATACCTCCGCATCACCTTATTTATTATTCATTTATCATTGCCTCAAGTTTCTAGATAGCCAAACTCCTTTATCGTTTAATAAAAATTCATTTTTTTAATAAAACGGATTCAAATTATTACTTAAAACAAACTCCCTTCTCAAAAGATAGAATTTAAAATATTATACTTTTCTTAATAAATCGAATTCAAAATAGAATAAATCTTTTTCCAACTAAATAAGTCTCAAATAATTTAACTTTCCAAAATTAAATCTTTTAAAATAACATTTCAAATAAGATCCCAAATTTTATAAAAATTTCGACAGCACTTCGCCTAAAACTCGAGCTATGCCACCCTTTCAGATTCCCTCTTTCTCAACAAACCACCAGCCCTTTTTTTCTGCAATTATCATAACAATAGATTCCCAATAAACAACTCATCATAAACCAGTTTCACGACTATCATTCTTTTATCAGATAACATTTAGAATTTTCATCAACCATTCTTTGAAAGTAACCCAATCCAATCTCAAAAGTTATAATTAATTTTTTAAAAATCAGCCTCTAACCTCACATAATTTCGTTCACTATTAAATTATTAGTTTGTTTTTAAAACTATTATTTTTATCTTTAAAATTCTGGTTTTAAAAAAATTGATTTAATAATTAAACTTTAAATCTTTTAACCCTTTTTAAACCCAAACCTAATTAGGTATAAACCAATATTAACAACTATCATAATGTCATAAAATAAACAATTCAATAGCAACCAACTTGACATATTATCAATTATGTGATCAAGACGCAAAACTAAAACAGAGTGCCATATGAATTATGTGATAAATAATAAACACTAGTATACGTCTTTGTTTTTTTTAATTATGTGACCTTTTTTGCTGTTATATGAAATTTAGTTATTTAAATTTATTTATTAGTTATATTTTGATAGAAATTGAAGATAATAATTATAACTACAATAACTATGAATGTATTTTTATATTTTTATATAAAAATTTTAATCTCACAGGATACAATTTTATATATATAATATATATAATTATATATTTATTATATTTAATATTACTTAAATATGTGTATAGAATTTATATGTAAAAAATTCTAAAAATTGTAAATATAAATTATATATTTTTTATGTGTAAAATAATCTGTAAATATAGATACAAATTATTACTAATCAAATATTGATAAAAAATAATCATATTTATTAGTTATGTAGTATTATTTATTTTTATCAATTTTTTTACATGAGCTTTTATCTTTTAATTATGAAAAAGTATATAGAACCAACTCTAAATTAACCAAAAATAGAATAACTTAATTAATTATAAATATAGTAATTAGTTTTATTTATTAATGATTTAAAATATTGGTTATTAAATGTTTCACTACATTTAAATTAGGAGGAGATACGTTCAGTATCATTACAACGTGAATCACTGAAACTGATTAAATTAGCTTCCGTTTCTTCATCCTTCTTCCCTTTCCAAATGCCTAAAACATGATAAATAAAAAAACAGATTCAGAACCATCCAATTTACAAAGAAAAAACATCCTAATGCTTAACATAAGCACCATCCACGTAGAGGTTTTGAATTCATCCAGAGGCTAGTTTTTGGCTGAAACCATCTTGGTTCCTTTCAATTACGGAAACCAATTCAATTAGCTTCCGTCTCTTCACCCTCTTTCCTTTTTCAAATGTCTAAAACATGACAAATAAAAAAATAGATTCAAAACCATCCAATTTATAAAAAAAAAAACATTCTAATGTCTAACATAAACACCATCCACGTAGAGGTTTTGAATTCACTCAGAAGCATTTGGTTGAAACCATCTTGGTTCTCTAACATTATTGTGTTAGGATTTGGTTGAATTAGTCCCACATTGCTTAAGATAGCAAATGGAGTAGGTGGCCTAGGCTATAAATATGAGACTAAGTTCTCTATTTTTTTTGCATCAGTCAGAAACACTTTAAGCTTGTATCTAATTTTTTTTTCATCTGTACTCTTTTATTAGAGAGTGTTGTGAGGTGTAGTTAGATATTTGCTTTGAGAGTGTGGGTGTACTGGGGTGCCGGTGTTAGAGAGAAAGAAGTCTATGTGTTGTAACAATTTTCACATAGTGATATTCTTTGGTTGTTATTTGACAACAACTGTGGTTTTTTCTCCGGTAATTAGAGTTTTCACGTTAAATTCTTGTGTTGTGATTGTGTCTATTTTATTTCTTTGTCAAAGATATTTTCTCAAGAGGGAATGATGTATTATTCCCAACATATTGTTCATTTAAAAGATTGTGAGTTCGGATCTCCCTATATTTGATTTAAAAAAAAGGAGAAAGGTGTTATTGTGCATGGCATGGTGACGTGTAGATATCCTCATCATCAACGTGCTTCCAACATCAAATAAAACCCTCTCGCTCATCAGTACGTATCCCTTCCCTTAGTAGGAAACGCTTAACCACACCATAACTTCATCCATGGATAAAATTGCCATAACGCCCAACCACAGATCTTCACGGTGCTCCTTCAGCGGAAATAACCGTTCAAAATCAAGATCGTCTAGAACACCGCAAAGTAGTTCGGGTGCCAAGGTGCCTTCTGCGTGGGCAATGTCGCCGGGAAGGTCATCTCTTGGCTCTCGGTTTGTTCCAAAGGCGGTGTCTGAGTCTCCGGCGAAAGCAAATGGCGGTGGCGTGGCCAGCAAGGTGTTGAATTACTGGAAGCAAAAAAAAGCTTCGGTAATTGAAGAAGAAGGATACCATAGGTTTAGGATTTTGCATAACAGGCTTTTACAGTGGCGCTTTATCAATGCTAGAGCTCACTTTACCCTGCCTCGTACCAAAAGGGTGGCTGAGGTATGATTTTAACGCTGGTTTTGCTAAAATTTTTTAAGATGGTGCATAAGTACCTAGTTTTATGTTTAATAAATTAAGAAATTTTTGTATTTGTGTATGTAGCTTTTGAAAATTGACTTGAAATTTATTTTTTATAATGTTAAAAAGACAAAAAAAATAGTCAGAATTTGTTTTGTTTAGTATTTATTAATTAGCGTAATAATTAATAAATATTAAATAAGACGATTGTTTTTGGCTAAATTTTTTTATTTTGGCTAAATTTTTTTATTACTAAATATTTTCGTTTTTTATTAAAGTTAGGAGTGTTATTCAAATTTCAGACTTTTAGATGGGGATGAAGAGCTATAGCTGGTTGACATTATGTCAACGAGCTATAATTAAAATGAGATAATATTTTCATCCTCACCTAGAGGTCTTTAATTCGAGTTTTATTCTTAACATTAAAAGAAATTAATTTGTATTTATTAAAATTAAAAAGTGTAATATAATCTTATATATTAATTAGTATTTAAATTTAATTCATATATTAATATTTATTATAATTTTTAAAAATTTTAAAATTTACTTTAAAAAACGTATTTATTATTATTTATGCTTATTAAAATTTATTTTTAATTTAATTTATTAAATACAAATCTTATAACTTTTATAAATTATTTTTAAAAATACAAATTTTACCTGAATTTGTAAAAAAATAACTATTAAATTAAACCTTAATCTATATATAATATTCACGCATTAATTAGTCTCTTAAAAAATAAGAACAAAAAAAGAAGTCAAGTTTTAAATTGCAGTTGTGGTTCCTATAAAGTATAAGCAATCTGATGATGCAGTTAAATATATATAGTCTAAATACAACTGCAATACTATGCATTTAAATTTTAGTGGAATTGCGGTACAATGAGATTGTGTAGGTAGACTCCACTACTTCAATAATTGGTACTCTTAGCTGTTTTATGTAACTAGTGTATCAATAGGTACCCTAGCACCTATTGATTCACTGTTTTATTTGTTAAATACCAATAAAAATAATAAAAATTAAATTAATTGAGATGATAAATAATTTATAATTTAATTTAAAAAAATTAGAATTCAAATTATGATAATAACAATTTTTTATGTTTTATATACAATAAAAAATATTTTAAGAATAAAGTTTGAATATCAAACTACTCTTATATCTTTTTTATATGATAATAATAAGATTTTCTTATCCTTAAAATTTGATAATTTTATGTTAAAAAATTATTGTAAATTATCATATTTTTTTTAAAAAACAAAAAAAATTTAGAAATTAAATTTTGTTCTGAATTTTTTTTGTATATTTTTAAAATATTTATTAAATATAAATTTTTTTTGTCATTTATAAAAAATATAATAATTATTGATTTTTTTTATTGTATTTTCAAATTATTTATTAACTGTTTTGCCGATAACATCTTTTAGGGATTTTTTTTATCGATGGCTGGATATTTCGAGTATCTATTGATGATGATAAATAGTTTCTGTTCATATTTTTAAAAACCGTGTGTATATATCTTTTTTATTTAAATAAATAAAAGACAATTAATTTTAATGTAAGAAAAAAATACAAGAGAGTTTCCAAGTATGCAAGTGTATATTTTGGCAACAACGTAATGCATGAGTAAAGGAAACAAGTGTTAATAGGGTAATATAGTTAAAGATCCAACATGCTCATCTCATACGAATTGTTTGGGAGAATTTTGAACAAAGCAAACCACATGGCGTTGCAATTCGTGCTAGCATGTAGGTTAGTGAAATCACATGGTGCTACTGTTGAAACAGTAATGGGTATTGGCGCTGCTTTGTTGCCTAACTAAAAATAGAACACAAACTTTGCATGGAGTAATGGAGAAAAAGAAAGGAGAGCTAGCGTGAATGGAAAAAGGTAAGAGAGAGTAGCCAAGGGTTTAAGCAAAAATGCTATAAAATAATTCAGCTTTCTAATTAGGCTCAATTTTTTTGGATATGTAAATTTTGTGTATGTTGTGCATGGTTATGGAAGTGGGTGGTGCTAGACATGAATGTGAGGACAGTTTTTTCTGGGGAGTGGATCCTCTTCCGTGAAAAAAACTGAATGATGTGCAGTGTTTAATTTAATCATTCATCACATTCTCTTTCTTATTTATTTCTGGTCCCACTTAGAGAATCAAAGATGAAAAATTACACTGTATTTTATTAAGTGTTAAAAAAAAATTGGAGAGAATTCATTTCCTTTTTTCTGAACTATGAAGTGAAGAAAACGGATTGTCCGATTTTTTTATTAAAAAAATTAAGAACACAAATCGGACTATTTATTTTATTTTGAAAACAAAAATCGGATGGTCCGATTTTAATATTAATTTTTTTTAATTGTCTAAAACAAAAATCGGACGGTCCGATTTGTGTACTGCAAATTTTTTTAATTTTTTAAACACAACTTAGAGAATTCGATTTGCTTTTGACACCATAACTGCGTAATATTTTATATTTTATATTTTAATATTAATTTTATACGAACAATTGATTTGGTGATTAATTTTTAGAGAAATGTTAGACGACTATTATAATTTATTATTTTTAGACATCAGTTAATCATTAATATTTAAAATATAAAATAAAATATATTATCAGGCTAGATACTAGATTAAAAGAATTAGGTTGAGAATTAAAAGTAATATAAAAAAACAACAAATTTTTATGATTTTCTAACATTTCTCAAGTTTGTGTACATATGTAACGTAATTATGAGTATTATTAATAGTAAATAGTCATAAAAAATATTTAGTAACAAAAAAATTAACCAAAAAAAATAAAAATTTATCTTATTTAATATTTATTAATTAATAAAAATTAAATAAAACAAATTTTAACTATTTTTTGTCTCTTTAATATTATCTATAGTCATTATTGTACAAATGAGCTTATAATTTAGTGGTTAGGCTTTATTTATTTATTGATATCTTGTTTAAATTAATTTCATTTTATCTATTCTATATGAATAATTTGTAATTTGTTAATTTTACTATATTTTTATTGAAAAAAATTTACAAAATTTTACTACATTTTTCAAAAATAATTAAATAGATATTATAATGAATGATTATTTACTCTCCTTTGATAATCCATTGTCATTTCTATTATTAAATATAAAAAACCGTTACATAATCAACAAATTTTTCTTACATTTGTATTATATTTAAGCTAATATTATTTAATTTTATATTGTTTTTCTATTATAAATGTTTGGTCTCTAACATTCTCCATAAAATTCATTTTACGTTGTCAGAATAGAAATTGATAAATTATCGATTAATTCCCGTTGAAGTTAGACATATAATTAAATGATGAGAAAACTAATATAACATGATTATTCGATATTTGGAGTAATGAAATTAATAATATAAAAGCTATAGTATGGTATGTTTCACCAAGACGTAAACTTAATCAGTGTAATTAAGTGGATTATTCCAACCTTAAATATCAACTTTTTCATATTTATTATAATAAATATATTTGCTTTATTATTTTGTTCCAATAATCCTATCTAATAAGTGCTGCTTATTAATTAATTGTTTTCTATTAATTTCAGATGCAACTCTTTTGTGTATGGTTTCGAACTCTCGTGATAAGAATGATGATAACACAAAAAAGAATTGAATTACAAAATATCAAACATCTGATCAAGCTTTATCAAATAGTGATTCCACAACTTACCTTTCTTAATGAATGGGAAAAATTGGAGGGTAGAAATCAAGAATCAGTTGGGAGATTGGAGAAGAATTTGTTAGCACTGTCCAATCCAATGCCTTTGCCTCACGATCTTAAGGTACAACCTTGTTGACTCTTTATATATTTATTTATTTTAACAAGCCCAAAATGAAGTTATTTAGGATATATATAAAAGAAATGATCAAACAAGCAATAACTGAAACTCATAGAATGATGCAGCATAAATGGTTATATTATTTTTGAAATTCATCAAAGATCAAGATCAACCTTTAAATCTTTTGGACATAAAATTTATAAATGTTTAATAAAATTTGATGTTTGTTTTAATAATTTTAAACAATTAAAAAAGGTCAGTTAAGAAAAACTGAGTATAAAATAATTTTTTTATTAAATATAAATTAATATTTAATTACATATTTTAAATTAATATATTAATTCAAAAATATATATAGTATATAGTTATGTGATATATTTTAAAAAAATAATATATAAAAAGAAGCAATCTGATATAATAGTAATTAGGTTATTCTCCATCTCTTAAGTTTTTTATTTGAATTTTACTGTATACAAATAGTGACAATTGAGTAATATGTTTTAAAATAGTAATAGTTTAATAATTAGTTTTAAAAACAGTGATAATAAATAACTAAAAAACCAACATTTTTTCTTTCCCAATACTTTATTGGCTGTATTTATTATTTCTAATTTAGAATAGTCCTACACAACAAACACAAAGATTGTAAAATATTTAATAAAAAATTGGCTCTTTCGGTAAAGATTTTAGAGGAAAATACTTCTTTAATTGATGTGAAGTACTAGAAGTGGAAGCACAAATAAAAGTATAAGAAGAAAACTACTTGTTTGTTTGGATAGAAGCATTATAATCCAAGAGATTAATTTTGATGTACAGATAGAGTAAAGTATTTTATATAGTTGTATAGTCAAATCTATTTTTTTGAATAACTATTCACGCGGTCAATATAAAAAATAATTATTTTTACTAATATATGTAACATTATGTAATTCAATATAAAATTATTTTCCATAATATACCATAATATAACTGAGATGTCATATGAGTTTCAACATCATCAGCACTATTATAAGGAAGCATACAAACCATAGATATACATAGTATACCGCAAATTGAGTAGTATAGAATCAGTTAGATTACGCCGTCCTACCAACGGTGAAGACCCTACGGTTGCTGTGGTCCAAACCCAGGAGGAGGTGGTCCTATTGGAATGCAGAGCCATCACCGAAAAGGGTTCAACAGATTGAACTGGGCTCTCATAAGTGGTACGGTAAATGGACCATTAAAGAAATAAGAATAATGGGTTACAGAAGGATACAAGATCGCCGCCGCGGAACTCTCATCGAGCGCATGCCCATATGAGAATAACATGAAATGATGAAATTATTTGAAGGTGGGAATTTAAGGACAGATAATTTCATGTGAAGTTGATAGATAAGAGTTGTTAAATAAGTTGATAGATTTGACTAAATTATCATCAAACTTTTTTTGGCTATTAATTTTACTGCACCTAAATTTTTATCTTATTTAAAGGGTAGTACTTTATACTAAATTTTCGACATCAAATATTTTAGTAATATTTTTTTTATTTCTTTAGATGCAAATCAGTTAAAAAATAATTTTTAGTAATAATTTTGTTTTAAATTTAAAATTTTGTAAGAAGATATTATTTTTAAGTTTGATCTAAAATATAAAATTTAAATTTTTATATTTTTTTATTTGTTGATATTTTATTTGAATTTAAATAAAATATCAATAAACGGTTGAAACTCGAAAATAGTAGAAGCTCTTTGTAGTGACCCTATTTTGCAGACCCTATTAGGACTGCACACAGATCGGATCGGATATACCCTAAAATTCTATCCGATCCGCACTACATTTATCGGATCGGATCGGATACGATATCCGCATTTTTTCAGGTTGGATCCGATCCGATTCGCATACTTGCGGATCGGATTGGATATCAGGTATATCCGCATAATTTAAAAAAAATATATATTTTTTAAGATTCTATTTGGTTATTTTTATAAAAAATCCAGAAAAGTCCTTTTTTACCTATTTAAGTTTATTTACTCCTAAAATATTATCAATAAAAATTCTCTTGAATAACACAAAATTTAAGTTTAATTATTCTAAGTTGAAGTACAACATAAAAAATTAAAAACAATATATCAAAAAGTTCATAAAATAACACACTAAAATTTATATCACATTAGAATTTACTTTCTTAAACTATGCTATTTATATGAGATATGCAGATTTACGGATCGGATCTGCGGATATCACTATCAAATCCAGAATCCGATCCTACTATAATACAGTTTGGATCTGATTCGATCCGATGGCTCTGCGAATCAGATAATATCGCAAAATTCGAATTGGATGTGGATAATTACCGCAGATATGTGAATATTATCCGATCCATGTGCAGCACTAGACCTGCAAGCAAAATTGTAATAAAACTTTTACTTTCTTAATTTCCTTGGTCGTAACTGCAATATTTATACCTTTTTTTTATTTTTTCACACTGATTGTGAAAATAAAAAATATTACATAAAATGATAAATTAAATAATTGTATTTTTTGTATAAAATAATGAATATATTTTTTATTTATTTAAAAAAATTCAAATAAAATTAATTTATGGTGTGTCTATATAAATAATACGAAAAAATTAAAAAAACCCAGGTTTGATTCTTCTATTTTAGAATCATATTTATGATGAAGGATATTTATTTATACTAATGTATTAATAAATATTAATTTATCTTTTTATTCATTAAATAATAATAATAGTAATAATAATATGATTAGATAAAATAGTATTTGACACCATAAATAATTAAATAAGATGTTTTGAGTTCATGTTTTAAAACATTTTTAAATCCCATTGTCTATACACAGTAGTGTGTAAATATGATAATAAAATTATAAAGTTTATTCTTACACAGAATGACATACTAATCATAGGATTAATGTTAATTAGCAGGTTGAACGAATTCTTTATTTAGTTACAGAAATAATTACCGCATCAAAACAGGAAGAACAGTACTTACAAGATCTTATGGAGGTAGTTCCAATGATTACTACTTTAATGGTAAGCCTAAACAACTTTTAGTTATTTTTAATTTTTATAATTAAATCCAAAAAAAAAAAACAAATAAAAAGTAGGGATTGACAATCTACACTTTATTATTGTCTATTGGCACCC
>NC_029781.3:103830943-103831687 GCF_000817695.3 Arachis duranensis
CCCTTTTTAAATAATACATTTTTAAATAAATAAAAAAATAATTGCATCAATATAACACACTACTAAAAATAAGGGGTTTAGCCACGAAAAAATCTGTGGCTAAATTCTAAAAAAACTATGACAATTATATTTTCGCAACAAATGAATATCTATGGCTAAAGAGGGCGACGCGTTTTTAATTAGCCACGCTTTTTACTCCAATAGCCACAGTTTTAACATTCATGGAGACATTTTGTTAGCCACAATATTAACACGTTCAGACACACTCTTTTCCATGACAAAATAAAAAAATGCATGCCACACTCTAGGATAGAAAAAAAATTGAGAATTAACTTTTTTCAATCAATAATCAATTAATTCTTATTTTTTATTTTTTTCTCTTTTAACTTTTTACATTCTTCTCTATTTTGTTGACTAATTATTATTTAAAAAATAATAATTTTCTAATAAAATTGATTTATCGATTTATCTCTAACTTATTTTTCTTCCTTTTTTTTCCATTCCATATTTATACAGGAGGAGGAGAAAAACATTCAAGTGTGTCTTATCTCTTATGCGAAAAAGGGAGCACAATATTGGCATTGATCCATCATATATATTGGCATTTGGAAAAAATAAAAAATCATATTGTTATGCAGATCTTATTATTATAATATATATAATATAGATTGATAGAATTAGATCTTATTATACTACAGGATTTATTATGATACATTTTTTTTATTTTAAGAGTTAAAAATATTA
>NC_029781.3:103832011-103886834 GCF_000817695.3 Arachis duranensis
AATAAAAGTAAAATTAGTTGAAATCACACAAATAGTTTATAACCTAATATCTGCTATACAATATATTTATGAGAAAGTCTAGAATTTCAGCACTTTTATTAAATTTTATCTAATACTTAACCATAAAAAAAAATTGAATAATATTATATTATTAAATGTAATCTCATATCATTAAAAATATTATTAATAGCTAATTAATGACTACAAATTACATAATCTACTAGTCCTCTATATTTATTAGTACATTTGATTCCGACCTTTTTTATAAATTATTATTAAATATTTTTAAAAAAATAAAAATTATTTTTTAATTAATTTATATCACATATACTAAAATAACTTTATTATAAATACCCAATAATAACTTATCGTTTAATTAATACATCAAGAATTATAATTTACGCCAACAACCCTTAATTTCGTTTCATTTTTATATGGGCAAACGTGTGTGCATGTACCCAACTTTCTTGTTTCCTCATCAACGTGCTTCCAACATCAAAAGTCAAAAGTGACTCTCTCTCTCTCTCTCTCTCAATTTATAATTGTCTTTATATAAAAATGTTTGTTTTTTATTATTGAATAATAAATTATAGGTAAAATTTAATTTTGATATATTATAAAAATATTTTTGTAAAAAAATATAATTAAACAAATAAAATACATTTTAACATAAAATTCTTCATTAAAAGATATTTTTAGCATTTTAATTTGAGTAGGGACTATATATTAGGGGTTGAAAGTGAGCGGAGCTGAGTTGAGTTAGACCAAGCTGAAACTTGACTCACGAAAATTAAACTTGGCTCACGGCTCGACTCATTAACAATCGAACCTATTTCGTAAGCTCAAACTCGACGTAACGAAAACTCTCGAGTTCACGAGTTGACTTAAATAATAGGAATATAATCTATAATTCTATATCAATAAATTATAACTTATATATATTTAAAAAGATCAATTTTATATATTATTAAAAAATATTTTAAAAAATAAATTTAATATATTATCTATCTATCAATTATAAATTTTTTATTTATATCCTACATCAAAATTATATACGAAAAATGATTATAAAATTTTAAACAATTAAGAACATTAATATATATGTAAAACTATGGGATAAGTATTGTTTTGATCCCTAACGTTGAGGGTCAGATTCGAAACCGTCCCCAACGTAATTTTCGATTTAGAATCAACCTTAACGTTTTTTTTTTCGTATTAAAATCATCCTTTTAATTTTTTTGGACAAAAAAACCCTCACGACTACCAGTACAATTACCTCCTCCTCCACCACCACCAACACCAACAGCACCACCACAACCACCACTAGCACCAGCACCAACACCACCACCAATACCAACACCAACACCACCACAACCACCACCACCACCACCAACACCAACCAACACCAATACCAAGAACACCAAACAACAACAACTTCTTCCATTAACAAATTAAAAATACAACAAAAACCAGATTCAACAAAACCAACAACAATTCAGAAATAAAAAAAGAACAAAATCAATCAACAACAATTCAGAAATCAAAACAAGAAAACCAACAATGATTCAACAAATCAAATCTATATTCAACAAATCAAAATCAGATTCAACAAATTAAATCCAATTTCAACAAAGAAGATGTAGAAGCAGAAGCACTCAAGCAGAAGCAGAAAGTAGAAGACGAAGCAGAAGATGCGAAAGCAGAGTAGACCCAGAAGATACAGAAGCAAACTCAGAAGATGCAAAAACAGAAGAAGCAGAACCAACGAAACAGCGGCGTGGTCGAATCGGTGGCGACGGCTCAGCGGCGTAGTTTTATGAGGACGACGCGACAGCATCGACGGCGGCGAGCCCTAGTGGCGTGGTCTCCTTTCCCTCTTCTTTTCTCTCCCGTCGCAGCCCCTCTCCTTTCTTTCGACGACGGGGACGGCAACTCCAAACTTCGCTGGCGCCGGCGTCGTCCCCCTCTCCCTTTTCCCTTCCCCTTTCCCCTTTCTCTTCTCTCCCCTCCCCCTTCGTATACCCTTTTCTTTCCCCCGGACGCGTTTTCTTCCCCCCCACCACGCGTTTTCTTTTATTTTTTAAAATTTTATAACTTTTATTATTAAAGTAGGGGTAGTTTAGGAATAACATAAAAAATTTTATTAAAAAGGACGATTTTAATGCAAAAAAACGTTAAGGATGATTTTAAATCCAAAATTACGATGGGGACGATTTCGATTCTAACTCTCAACGTTAGGGATCAAAACAATACTTATCCCTAAAATTATATATACAGCTCACCAACTAATGAGTTGATCTTATCCAAGTTTAAGCTCGTCTTATTTAATTTATGAGCTCAAATTCAAGTTCAATCTCGGCTCACCAACTCACGAGATCAGCTATATATATGTGTGTGTGACGGTTATAACGGTAAACCGCGCGAAATACATAGTATATATCTCTTCAATGGATAACACTTTCCGTGACGTACGTGGCACTCTTCCTTCTCACCGTAGCCAAGTTATGGCGGCACCGCAGCTTGTCCGGAGCAGAAGTGGAAGCGCGCCAGCCATAGCCATAACGGCCAACGACAGATCTTCACGGAGGTTGTCGGTCAGCTCGAGTAGCAAAAGATTCATCAGCGGCAATAACCGTTCAAAGTCAACATCATCAAGATCGTCAAGAACAGCGCAAAGTAGCTCGGGTGCCACGTCACCAGGCATGATGAAGAAGGTGCCTTCTGCGTGGGCGATGTCGCCGGGAAGGTCATCTCTTGGCTCTCCATTTGTCGCAAAGGCGTCTGAGTCTCCGGCAAAAGCCAATGGTGGCGGCGGCAGGCGAAGCGTGACCAGCAAGGTGTTGAATTATTTGAAGCAAAGAAAATCTTCGCCAATTGAAGAAGAAGGATACCATAGGTTTAAGATTTTGCATAACAGGCTTCTACAGTGGCGGTTTATCAATGCTAGAGCTCAATTTGCCATGGCTCGTATCAAAACTGTAGCCGAGGTTTGTTCTAACTTCTAAATCACCAATATTGACACATTAATTAGCCTTTTAAAAAAATTTGTAAAAAAATAGAATTCCGCTACCGCATTTCTGTCAACATCTGCCAATTTTTATTTATAATTGTGTTTAATGAAAGTATTTTTGTGAATGTGTCTAATAATAAAAATGTCTTTTTTATAGTCGTATTTAATAGAAGTATTTTTATAGATATATTTTCTGAATGTGTCTCTTTATATATGTGTTTAAAATATAATAATTAATTAGGATGCCACTTTAATAAAAACACTAAAAATATATTTTTTAAGACGTTTACATGTGTCATATTATTATTAGACATTTTTATTAAACTAGTTAATAATTTATTTTTTAATAAACCAGAACAAAATTGATTTATTTTAGCAATAATAATAAACCCAATTGTTTGTATTATAATTATTAGCCCTAATTTGATCCGATCGAATTACACAATCTAAGCCGTATATCTTTAAATTTTTTAATAAAAAACAAATATATCCCTGATTTTTTATTTTGTAGACATTTAAATCTCTAAAAATTTAAAAATACAATTAAATCTCTAAAAAAATTAGATTTATTATTATTGTTATAAAAAAACTAGTTTATTCTAATTTATTAAAAAATTTAAAATAACCAATTCATTAATACTTCAAATAATAATGCAAAACGTAAGCGTTTTTACAAAAAGACATTTTAAGCGCCTTTATAAGAGCATCTTTCAATTAATTATTGTTGACAATAAATTGACAAATAATATGTTGGTACTCTATACTTTTCCAAAAATATATCAGTTAACTTTTAATTAGTTAATGTTAATAATTTTTTATCATTATTGTAAAATTATTTTGATAGTGAATAGTGTTAATGTATTATAGTGATAGTGAATAGTAATTATGCATATGAGCTTATTATAGTTTAGTGTTTAGACTTCGTTTTATTTTGTGCATATCTCGTTTAAATTTAGAGTTTCGTATTCACAGTTTATCTTCTCCTCCAAAATCCAAATACTATTTCTATATGAATAATTCATATTTTACTAATTCTACTATATTTTTTCTTGTAAGAAAAAAAAAAGAAATTTACAAATTTACTACATTTTTCAAAAATAACTAACTAGATATTATAGTGAATGATTGTGTATGTACTTTGATTTGAAAATCTATTGTCATTTCTATTACTAAATATAATAAACTATTCAATAATCAATATTTTTTTCTTACATCTGTATATTACATTTAAACCAATATTAGTCAACTTTCTATTTTCTTTTCCCATTAAAAATGCTGACTTTCTAACATTTTTCATAAAAAATATTTTACGTTGATACTAGAAATTTAGAATTTATTGAATAATTTCGGTTGAAATTAGACATATAATTGAATAAGAAAACTTAAAATGAAAAAATTAATAAACTAATAAAGTAAAAGATTAATTATTAATTTTATAATTTTCATAAAAGATGACACATTATTATCTTAATTTAAGATAGATTAATTTTTTATTTTACTAATTTACCAATTTTTTCACTTTAGAGAATATTAATCCTTACATGATAGGATATTTGGAGTAATGAAAATAATAATATATAAAAGCTATAAGATGGTACAATTTGCTAAGACATAAACTTAATTGGTGTTAAGTGGATTTCAACCTTAGATATCAACTTCTGTGTATTTATTCAAAAATAGTATTTATATACTGAAATTAATTATTAAAATCAACTATTAATATATTTGTGTATAAATACATGTATAGTTTAATTTATTTTTAATGTGTATTTATATTTTAACATATATTTTATACTGCTGACTGATTTTAGTGTACAAGTAGCATAGTCGATATTCGATATTTATTAGATGAGATTTGCTTCATAGTTTTGCTTCAATAATCCTATCAAACAAGTGATGCTTCTTAGTTGTTTTCCTATTAATTTCAGATGCAACTCTTTTCTGTACGGTTTCGAACTCTCCGAATAAGAAAGGCGATAATACAAAAGAAAACTGAATTACAAAATGTCAAACACTTGCTCAAGCTTTATCATATAGTGATTCCGCAACTTCCCTTTCTTAATGAATGGGAAAAATTGGAGAGAAGAAATCAAGAATCAATTGGGAGATTGGAGAGGAAGTTGGTAGCACTATCCAATACATTGCCTTTGTCTAACTATCTTAAGGTACATACTTTATTGACTCGTTATTTATTTATTTATTTATTTTAACAAGCTCGTAATAAAAGGAAAGATAGGAACAAGCAATACCCGAATCTGAAGGGATGCAAGACCCCCTAAAAAGACAATATTCAAAAGAGTTGTCACCTCAATAACGGATCAAAATCCTTTAAATTGAAAAAAAAAATATAAAATAAAAAAATAAAAGTCTAATTACTATTGGATTATTAACACTTTAATTCTCTTCGTTTTAGAAGATCCTTTTTCTTTATTAAAAAAATCTTGATTATCTTGTTATAAACAACTTTGATTATTTTGCTATGAAATAACACATTGATTATTTTTATAGTGAAACACATTGAAATAACACATTGATTATTTCGCAATTAATTTTTAGTGTTCATAAAGTATTTTGCTTGCCCAATACTTTTATATTTTAGTAATTCTAATTTTGAATAGTCAGTCCTACCCCTACCCACAAAAAGATTGCAAAACCTTTAATGAAAATTGGGTTTGTTTGGTTAAGATTTTAGAGGAAATACCTCTTTAATTGAGTAGTATAGAAGTTGAACGACAGCAAAAATAAAAGAAAACATGTTTGTTTGTTTGGATATAAGCATTTTATTCCAAAGTAAAGAACCTCCTATACAAGATAACATAAAAACATCATTACCAAGTAGTATCATAAGTATCATACAAGACAATTAGACATGCCACACCTATACCATAATATAACTGAGATGTCATATAAGTTTCAACAACATCATCTGCACTACAAATCACAATGTTGTCTCAGCGCCATTATAAGGAAGCATACACACCATAGCTATATAGAGTACCACAAATTCATTAGTATAGCATTATATGTACAATTACCCAAAATATCAGTTAGATTACGCCGTCCGACCAACGCAGCAGCAGACCCTATGCAGGACTTCGGACTTCGGCTATATGAAGTAGAATAACGTCCTATTCCCTCCAAAAAGGGCTATTCAAAAGATAAGACCTAAGCCCATGGAAAGTGAAGGCAGAGGGAAAACAGCGCCACTATCCTATCCTGCATCAGTAACCAAAAAGTTTGCATCAACCAGTCTTTAGTGAAGTGGACTGGGGACCTGCCCATAGTCATCAGCACTTGAACCAGTAATATTAGATAAACCACTCTCCGGACTAGAGATATGCCCATCGGCGTGGGGCGCAATTTGGTCATCATCAGCAGGTGGAGGCTGCTCAGGCACAGAAGCAGGTGGCTGCTGCCCAACTTCAGGGGCAGGACCTCCAAATCCAGGAGGGGGCTGTGGTCCAAACCCAGGAGGAGGCGGTCCCATCGGAACTACTATCGGCACTGGGAATCCGATGCCATCACCAAAAGGGTTCAATGGATTGAACAGGGGGCTCATAAGAGGTATGGCAAATGGATGATTAAAGAAATAAGAATGGGTTACAAAAGGACCCATCATGAAAGATCCGGATACAGGATCGTAGTGCCACATGCCATCGGGAAACTCAGTGATTGTGATCATCGAGCCCATCTAAGAATAACATGAAAAACAACCACAGGGTAAGAATCTAGTATAAAATCTCTATAGGAGTAATAAGTGGTGCTATGATTATATCATGTCATCATTACCATCTCCATTTGCTTCCAAAGATTCATTCAACGCGCTTTTTACCATTAATAATCTAATTAAACTAGGTTTTGTATATTACCAAGGGATTGACTGAAACAGATGTCTTTTAAGAAAACACTTTACATTATTGTGGCCTTAACAACCATTCATCAAACAAGCACATACACGTTCCCAATCACATTTTAAGTAAAATATCACACAAGGAATGCAAACAGATGGTGTATTCCTTGTCATTTTAGTCATGAGCTCATTTTTCTTTATTGCCAAAAGCCACCATGATAGCCAAGTGTGAGCAAGGTGGAAACTTTTGTCCCCACTATGAGTAGGTCAATGCCACAGTCCTCGTTAGTGTTAATCATTTCACCAGCCCGACCTTATAATATGACTGGCCACCAATCAGCATAGTTAAGCATAAACCAAAGTTCCCTTGATCATTCGTCTTTTAGTTTTCACATCTTAGAACCTTCAGTGCCTCAGTGGCATCATCATGATTTTTGGCTCTAACACTCATTAGAAATTAAGTCATAAACTCAGAATATTCAAAAGCATATTTTCATAAATCTTCTGTCATAACTGTCATAACCTTTTGTCTTTTTGATACTTTTGGAGACCTTAATGGACCCCATTTTTAGAGGGTAGTAGACTAATAGTTATGCCAAACCTTGTTAGGATTGAACAGGGGACTAAGGATTATCCCCTTTTTATCCTTCACCTTTTAAGCTATTTTCCATCATAGGGGTAAAAGGGTAATTCTGTCATCATATGGTTTCTTGGCCCTTATTGCTCTAAGTTTCAAGTGTTTCGGATGTGTTTTAATGTGTCTTGACTAATGGACCACTTTGGCCCCTTTTATGGTCCATATAGACCATTGTGATATCATTAGTGTGTTAGAAGATATTTACTTAGTTCAAGGTTCTAAACCTAATTAAGAGCCCGTTTGGAAAGCTTTAAAAGTAATTTTTTTCGAGTTTTTAACTTATGAAAAGTAGTAGTATTAATGTTTGGTACAATTTTCAAAACCAAATTACAACTTTCTAAGAAAATATTTAGGAACTTATAAAGAAATTAAAAAAAATGACTTCTCTTATAATACTATTACTTTTTATCACATTTCTATAAATAAGCACTTTCGGACCTAAAAACCCAAATACAAAATAACTTATTTATAAGCTACTTTTATAAGCACATTTCAAAAAGAGCTTAATTAAATTGTTTAACCAAACTGGGCCTAATTAGAATTTCATGACATAATAACTTGTATTTTGGGTTTAAGTTCCCCTCTTAGGTTAGGACAAGGATTAGGTCAATTAGCCATGACCTATTTTGTGACTATTTACTTGGTCAGGTTTCGAAGAGAAGCCTTAGAGCAACGGTTAAGTTGTCTCTGTATGACCTGAAGGTCACATGTTCAAGCCATGGAGTCAGCCACTGATGTGTTAATGCGGGATGTTAGCGTTCAAACATGCAATTACAACTAAGCAAGCTCCAATGCCATCAATGACTCACAAATACAACTACAATCACATACACAATAACGCATGCAACATCAATTTCAACATGCAACCACAAAATTAGATAAAATCCCAAATAGAACCCTAATTAGAGCTTTGAACACAAATGATGCAATGAACTTCCAGTCAACCCCTACCTTCAGTACCAATGGCTTGGAGCTTGATCAAAGTACCTTAAACTTGCAAGAATTCCTACAAAGAAATTGTAATAATATTTAGCTAGTTCAACTACAAGATCCTTTATTCTTGAAGTGAAATTTCAAGGAGTGAAGAGAGAAACTCACGTGAGCGAAAGGAGAGAAGAGGTGATGTGTATTTTTCTTTCATGGATGTGAGAGGAGCATCGTGAAACCCATGGTGATTTGTACACAAAAGTGGTTTTTCATGAATTTTTGGAGGTTATTTTGGTCGCTTTCAGAGGAAGAAGATAAATCTGTAAATAATTACTGAAGTTAAATGAGACCAAGGATGCTCGTAAATATAGGGGAATGGATCTTTTTAATTGGTAAAAAAATTGATAATATAAAGTGTAATTTTTAATTTTTTATCAGTATAACGGTGAGAGATTATATTTATTTTCTTAATTATTAAAAAAATTGAGAAAATCTATTCTAATAAATATAACAGTGACAAGGATAAATAGCTTAATGATTGGATTCAACCTTAATTTTATTTGCGAATTAAAATTTTTTATATAAATTCAACTTTATTTTATTTGTGAATTGAGTTCAATACTAATTTTTAATGGGTAGGTATCTGATCCTACCTACAAATTATAAAAAAATATGTAACATTATTATATAATTCGATAATAATTTAAAATAGGACTGGTTTTTATGTAAAAAAAATAAATTATTAATTAATAATTTTTTCTTAGTAGTTAAAGATTTTTTATATTTAGTGAGAAGCCAGGTAGGGTGCGGGTTTCAAACTCAACCCACATCCTATCTGATCCGCATAAGAACCCTACCCACACTTAGGGGTGCACAGATCCGGCCCGGCCCGAAGGCCCGGCCCGGTCCCGAACACTTTAGGGACTAATTTGGTGTGATTTCATCGGGTCTAGGGTTGGGTACGGGTCTCAAAAATAGACCCGGTCATTATTTCGGGTCGGGTTTGGGCCATGGCTCGGGTCACCCGAAGTCGGCCCGGTGGCCTGGTCATCACACACAATTAATATTTTGTGTTATTAGTGATAGATCATGACTATTCTTAAGTGGAATTTAAGTATTGTAAACCTTAATATTTTGTGTTATTAGTCATTATAAGACTATAAATTAATGTTTTATGTTTAGAATGCATAAGACTTTAGACTAATACATAAGATTGTGTTATTTGTATTGATTTAAATATTTAGTATTATTAGACAATATTAGTATTGATTGTGGTTATGCTTTAGTATTGATTGTGGTTATGCTTTAATTTTGAAGAAGGGTTGGTTCTTGTTATATTTTTCTAAGTGAATTTTACCATGTTAACTAATGGTTGGAGTCTTATAAATTTGAATTTTTTTACATACTAGCTTACAAGAAGGTATCAACGTAATGTAATGTTAACGGCCCGGTTTTCACCCGGTATAATTATGGCCCGAAAGTATCTTGGTTTCATCGGGTCTAGGGCCGGGTTCGGGTCTAATAGATAGACCCGGTGAATATTTCGGGTCGGGTTTGGGTCACATCAAACCCGGCTTCACCCGACCCATGTGCACCCCTACCCACACGATATCCTACTCGCTGCGAATCGAGTTGGCAACCTTACCCGATCAGGTTGAGTCGAGAAACATTTTGCTAACTCCTATTCTGCTCTACATTGATTCGAAAATGATATTGTGACTCCTAATAATGATGTGTCAAGAAATCATTCTAGATTTTTTTTGTCGTGTCAGTAATACATTACAGTAAAATAAGACAATTAAATCCTTGAAAAAAATGTTAAGAAATAATTAAATCCCTAATTAATTTAAATATAAATACACTCATAGTGAACTATAAAGTAGGACAAATATCTCTAAATTTCAACAAGTCATGGCTGCATTGATTGGTAGCTTTAGTTAGTCACGGCCTCAATTCCTTGCTCCTCCTTTTTTTTTTCTGCAAGGTCTTGATATGAGCGCAATAAAAACTAACTCATTAAGCTCAATCCCTTTCAATTATTCTCTTCTTGATTTTTAATATAAATTTCATGTCCCATCTTTACAATATTCAACTATTAGTGTTGTGAACGTGATTTTGTCAGATTTTAAATCTCTCCCACTCATCGTATGTACAAATTTTTTAACTTTCTTCAAATTGCAAATCTTTACAAGGATCATTGATTAGTGCATTGTACGTTATCACATCCGAACTAATGCCTTGATTGATCATTATCTAAAAATTATTGTCTATTAATTAAAGTGGTAAAAGTATCACCATTTAAGACCAACCCTTTCTTGTACATGTCATAAAAAAATCTCCTTTTTTTTGTACATATCATCAAATAAAATCTCTGTAACATAATAAGAAGGAGAAAAAGAAGTAAGAAACTAAGGTTACTACCAATTAAGACCAACAACCATTGTAATAACAGATACCATGACTTGAAATTTAGGGGTAGTTATTCTACTTTATAGTTTATTATGGATGTATGTGTCTATGTTTAAATTAGTTAGGAGTTTAAGTATTTTCTAAATTTTCTTTAAGGGTTTAATTATCCTATTTTACTGCAGCATATTGATGACACAGTAGAAGACGTGATACATAGACAAAATTTGTTAGCTTTTGATAGAAATATTAACGAAAAGAATAGAATGTTTGACAAAAATAAGTAGAAGCCGCAATATCATTTTTCAATCGATAAGAGACAAAAAAAAATTAACAAAATGGTTAGGGACTGAATTGGAATTTTACTAAAAAAAATTTACTAAATTAGATGGTAAAAAATGTGTTGAATTTTTTACACTTATTATTGTAATACGTGTTTTAGACTTTTGACATATAAATTGGCAAAACAAAAATTTGTATTTCATTATAAATTTATAACTAGATTTTAGCGAGATAAAATTGAGCATCCTATAAGATCAAAATGTATAATAAAACTTGTAAATGTCTAAATAGTTATATATATAGTATATCTTTTTTTATTTAATTGTATATTTTCAACCAATAATAATTGGATTAGACAAAAAGACTCAATAAAACAAAATAAAATAAACAAAAATAAAATAATATATTTAAAATTACTCTTTTAATTTTTTTTAGCATTATAATTTATTACCCACTAGTAGCTATTACTCGGGTCACCATGGCTAGCCACTTTTGGCCATCCCATCCGACCATCTTAAATTATAAATTTTAAATTTTAATTTCTAAATTCTAAATTAGTTTTATTTTGTTTTACTTTTAAATTTTTTTATTTGAATTTTGGATGAATTTATTATTTTAAATTTTGAATTTTCTTTAAATATTCAATTGTTCGTTGATTTATTAATTAAAAAATGTGGACTCCCAATACTTTTTTAATTACATATTCTTTACAGGTTGACACTGTGTCTGTCTCTGAAGTCTTGAACACTGCCATTGACGTAATGGACCACGTTGAACAATTGATCATGAAATTCCAAGCTCAGGTTCAATTCTTCTTTTTTTATAATAATAATAATAATAATAATAATAAATGTTCCTTTAAAACTAGAATTAAGAGTTTTTTTAGCTCAAATTTTAAAATTTTAAAAATATATTTCTTTTACAAACATGTATAACGAAAGTTATTTAGGAGCAAAAATTTGTGCACTAAAACATTTTCATTATTTGCCATTATATATAGTAGTATAGTACATGAGTGCATAAATAATAATAATATGATAATAAAATTTTGTTACATAGAAGGATTAATCATAGAATTATTGTGAATGTAGCAGGTTGAACGAATTCTTTATCAAGTTACGGAACTAATTACAACATCAAAACAGGAAGAAGAGTACTTACAGGATCTTATGGAGGTAGTTCCAATGATTACTACTTTAATGGTAAGCCTAAACCACCTTTACTTATTTTTAATTTCAATAACTAAATCCCCATTAAAAAAACCAAATAAAAAGGATCTATTTAAATGCATATTGCTCACGAAATTAAAGCACCAGATTGATAGGCGATAGCATTAGCATTTTTCTAAGCATTGTTAAATTATTAGGTGCGTTTGATTTGCGTTTTTTATTTTTTGCTTTTATTTTTACTATTTTTTATTTTTTAAATTTTATAAAATAAATAGTAAAAATAATAAAATTTTATTTTTTATTTTTACTTTCTGTTTTTTTTATACAAAATTTAAAAAATAAAAAAATTTAAAAAATAAAAATAAAAAATAAAAATACAAACCAAACATAGTCTTATTATTTCGCAGGATAATTTTTAATTGCAGATCATACTTCTACACAAAAGTAAAATAGGGAATATAGAGTAAACAATTTCTAAACGAAGAGTGAAGGGAGCATTTTCTAAATTGTATTTGGATGATAATTTTTATTAATTAAATGTGTGTTAGTTAATTAGATGGTAAATATCTTATGATCAAACTAACAAGTCATGTGTTAAATTTTAGACATTACTGAGTATATATATATATATATATATATTTTTACAGATTATACATAATAATAGATATTTTAAGAAACAAAATTGTGCACCAAATTTCTCTTCTATTTTCCTTTAGGTATATAGTAGGTTAATCTATGACAAGTTATTTAGGAAAAATTGAGAATTAATTTTCTTCAATCAATAATCAATTAATAGTTATTTGTTTTAAAAGAAAGAAACTTTCCTCTTTTAACCTTTCACATATTCTATTTTGTTGTCTAATTAGTAATTAAAAAAATTATTTTTCTAATAACAAAACTGATTTATTTATTTATCTCTAATTTAAGTTTTTTTCCCCTTTTTGTCCTTTTCCATATTCTTACAGGAGAAGGAGAAAAGCATTCAAGTGTATCTTATCCAAAAAATAATGGAGCCCAATATTGGCATTTGGAAAAATTTTAAAATCATGTAAACTTGATATGAGCCTTTTTGCATGTAATCTTCATATAATTTTTATAATAATTATTATTATAAAAGTCCTTTAAAATTAATTGTTATACATTTTTTACTCACTAAACTATAATTTTTTGTTTATTATGTAATATTAAAAATAACCAATAACATTGAGTTTAATGAACAAATAGTACCCGCTAAGATACTAGGACAAACATAATGTGTTATCTAATGTTATGGACATATGGGTAGGTTGATTTTTTTTTATATATATATGAAGATAAGAAAGTTGAGAGTTATATTTCATGATAAGATTTTATGAATATATAAATCTGACTCTTAAATTTATAATTTAAATAATAAAAAATCTATAACAATACATATTTAATCTTCTAACTTTTTATTTTAAAAAAAAAACTACAAGCATAAATTCAATCTTTAAATTTTTGTTATTTTAATAAATGATACATATCAGTCTGATTTTCAAATTTTTAACATCCAAATCTGATTTGAATTTTTTAAATGGTCCGCTATAATTTTATAATAACTCCTCATTTTCATGATATAACAAAAATACAAAAGAGACATTATATTAAAAATAAAAAGAGTCATTTACATATACATAAATAGGGTCACATAAACTTAAGCAGGTAATGTAGAGTTAATATTCAATTTAGTCCTGAATTTGCAAACAAATTTTAATTTAATTTATAAAATTTTAATTATTTTTATTTAATCTCTAAAGTTTATAAACGTTCATCATATTAATTTTTGAAATGATTTTTAGTATAAATAAGCGTTGATGTAAACGGTCAAATATCATACTAAAACTTATAATATAATGCAAAATGGTATCTTATTATTTGTTTTGCTAAATAAAATTTTAATAAACACTGCTTATAATATTATTTTTAGATGATTTAAATGCTAAAACCAAAATGACATCATTTTATAGAATTAGTGTGGTATCTAATTATATATTATAACGTTTTGTTAATATTTGTACATTAAAAATTATTTCAAAAATAAATATGAGTTATACTTGTAAAATTTAGCAACTAAATAAAAATTATTAAAATTTTAAAGATTAAATTAAAATTTATATACAAATTTAAAGACCAAATTAAATAGGAAAAGTATGAGAAGTCAATGAAATATTTATATAATACATACAATGGAGGTTTAAGAAGTATTAAAGATATAATCATTAGTTATCTTTCTCTATCAGCGTAAAATTCTAAAATAAGTGATATCATGATATGATATTAAAATTTTAGATCACATATAATCTATTATACACATTGTATAAATAAGTGATTTGCCTCCCTAACAAGACTCGAATAGGGAAAGTATTACATGGCCAATGTGTATCGAAAAGTATGTTTATTTTATTAAATAACTAAATATTATAGGAAACTTTTCAAATGGTCCAGACACCTTTATTGGAACTCTGAAGATCCATGTACGGTCAGGTTAAAGGTTAACATTTTGTCTTGTAGCATCTCATGGAATATCCATTATATCCCTACAATAAATTTAAAAGTCACCATAGGGGTAGGTAGGTGCCATCAGCTGAAAGAAAAACTGAAGCCAATTTATAGCTGAGCCAGCCGATGTACAATGTTGGTGGGCTAGAGTTTTTTGGTTGACGTTCTTGGCGGGGCAGTAGTGGGCCTAAGAAGATCAAATATTAGAGGAAATAGTGTCGGCGTCCTCAGATTGGTTAGGTCTTAACTGGGGACAAATTTATTTGGGGTGGAGGTCGTTCGTCACCGGTGGTGGGTGGAGCTCGTCGCGGTAGGCCGTGAGGCTCTGAAAGTCAGTCGCTGCCTGCCTGCTGTTGCTTTCCCGGAAGGGCCAGCAGACAAAACCAGCAACCGGTCCGTTGGGTGGTGGTGGTTGTTGTCACTTTGCTTATCCCATCAGTTTAGTTTCTCATCAACCATCGCCGTCGTTAGTCATCCGAGCAAGTAAGCGTCCCTTAGCCATGTTAAATTATTTTCAATTAATTTTCGATTTCATTAACCTATATTGAATCTGTAGCCGAATGTTTTTATCGTTGTTGAAGTAATGTTATGTGTTAGCTGAAAGGGATGCTGTTTTTGCAGTTGAAAGTTATTAGAATTAAATGTGTTGGCCAAAATGATAGTCGCCTTAATTTGTTGGTTTGAGTTGAAGTTCTAGGGTTTAGGGTGTGAGTAGACGTGGTGTTCCCATCGCCCTGTGTAAGTCCGTCCACCTTCGAGACTCAGTCTGGCAATTTTCATTTTGTTTTCAAGTTAATTTCTCCATCGTGACTTTGTTTTCGAAAGTTTAACCTGTCACTGAAATAATGGAAATTTGACTACCGAAATCTGGTGGTGTTGTCCTTGAAAATTCTGGTGGTGTTGTTTTAACCGCATTGTCGACCTCATTAGGTGTATGAGCATAAATTGTGTTGTGAAAAAAGAAGAATCTACCGAGTTTGTTGCTTAATCCCGTGACAAACCCCTGAATTTGCTGCTGCAAAGAATGCTTTATACAATTCTATTTTTTTGTGTAAAATCCTTCGGTATTTTTTTTGTGAGAACTTGGTTTGTAGCTGTATTGGTAGCAATGTTAGGAGGTAGTGGTGAATGTGTTTGGTTCTCTGTGACCTAGTTGTAATGCATGTGGTGTTTTTGCAAGTCTGTGTTTGGAGTTGGCAAGTGGAGACTGTGAGGATGTTGGAATCATGTTGGATAGTAGATGAGTCGGTAAAGTAAGGGTTTTTTTATCTAGGTAACTTGCCAAAGAAGTTTGTGCCATCCCTAGTTTATTGTTTGTTACAGTTTGATATGTTTGTCTTTTAGGTAATAATGGCATCGAGTAGCAAGTTTTGGAAGGATGCGTGTATGTGGAATGAGCCTCTTGCGGATTACTGGATGGAGGGCAACGGTGGTGGGTCGAATCCACAGGTACGATGGGTATACGTGCCATTCTGTTTTTATAGTGTGTTAGTGGGATCTAATTAGAGGGGAATGGTGACTATGATGTGATGAGTCTGATGCGTTGAAGAAATGCTAGATTGGTGTTTTTATGTTAAGTTTGCCGTGGCTGTAGTATTTGTTAAGTTTGCAAAATCGAACTTTCACATTTTAAAGAAAAATGCACTACTTACATCTGTGACAATGAACGTTGACAAGCAAATCCTTTATTAGATAGAATGGCATGAAGATCTTGTTGTGGCCAACCATTATGATGGTTGGGTAAACTGTATGTTAAATTATAACATGACAATGTTATAATTATATTGATTTTATAATCCTGAAAGGAGTTTTTCAGGGCAAGTTTTCAAGGTTGAATTAATAACCATGTCAGTGCCTATGAACATTGCATTTGCAAAATTTACTTTGAAACTAATTTAAAATGAAAGGCTTTGATGGGCAAGAGCGTTAATATGCATGGATATGCAATATTTAAACAGAATTCATTCCACCTAATGTAGTTGGTAGCGAAAATGTTTGTCTTAATTTTTCAGGACACAATGTTTGATACTAGAGTGGAGGAAGATGCTGAGTTATCCGATTGGGAAGGAAGGGGGGCTTCAATGTTGCCCGGATTTTTGGGTTTGGATGGGTTGCGAGCAGAAAATGTTCTTGAAATGGAGTTCTCTTCACCTCAGGAGGCAGGCGGCTTCTATAACAATTACAGCCGACTAAAGGGCTTTACATCACGGCGAGGCAAGACTGTTAGAAACACTGCCGGAGAGATCGTGTGGTACACTTTTGTTTGTAATAGGCAAGGATTTCGAGAGAAGAAATGGTTGGAAAAGGTTGATCGCAAAAGGGAGCATAAGGTAGTAACCCGATGTGGATGCATGGCGGAGATGAGGATAAAGAGGAAAGACGGTAGTGGGAGGTGGTATGTATCGCGTTTTGTCGAGGAGCATAACCACGAACTTGCGTATGGGAAGCTTGTTGATTATCTGCGGTCACACAGGAAGATATCTGAGGTAGAAGTTGCTCAACTAACAAGCATGAGGGAGATTGGGATTAGCATACCTAAGATTTATGAGTCTTTCGCAGCACAACTAGGGGGTTTTAATCTGGTAACATTCACAAAGCAAGATATGTATAATGAGATACGGAAACAGAGAGGTCTGCAAGGCGGAGATATAAGTGCGGCTATTAGGTACTTGGAAGGTCTGGCAGGCATGGATGGGAAAATATTTTGGCGTTACAAGTTGGGGGGCAGGGCAACACCTATGCAACTTGTTTTGGAGCGACGGTCGTTGCCAGGAAGATTATGGGATTTTCGGCGATGTGCTAGCATTCGACGCTACGTATGGCCGCAACAAGTACAACCTACCCGTTGTAGTCTTTTCCGGAGTAAACCATCACAACCAGACATGCGTATTTGGAACAGCAATGGTCTCCTGCGAATCGCAGGAGTCATATATTTGGGTTCTTCGCCAGTTTATGGAATGCATGCAAGGTAAGGCACCGCAATCGGTCATCACGGATGGCGACCCGGCCATGCGGATAGCAATCCAGTCTGTATTTCCTGATGCACATCATCGGTTGTATGCCTGGCATCTGCTGAGGAATGCGACTGCTAACATAAGCGACCCGAGATTCACACAAATGTTTAGACACTGCATGTTGGCAGATATGGAAATCGATGAGTTCGAAGCACATTGGGAGGCAATGGTCAACGAGTGCGGTGTTAGGGAGGTTGAGTGGGTTAAGGATTTGTACACCAAAAAGCACGCTTGGGCCACCGCATACATCCGCGGTAGATTTTTTGCTGGAGTACGGACGACCTCTAGGTGCGAGTCACTACATGCCAAACTAGGGAGGTTTGTCGAGAGCAGGTACGGGGTGTTAGAATTTGTAAGAAATTTTCAAAGGTGTGTGGATTTTCTGCGTGACATCGAGGACGAGCTAGAATTTCGTTCATGGTACGGAACACCTGTGCTACAAACAGAGTTTGTTGAGCTGGAAAAGTCCGGGTAGACGATGTTCACCCGCGAAATGTTTCTCAGATTCCGGGATAGCCTGAAACGGTGTGTTCGCGTTAGAATATGTGAAATTAATGACACTGCGAACCCTCATGCATACACTCTCCAGAAGTATCGAAGGCCTGAGATGAATTGGAAGGTTTATAGGGACCCTGTCGCGAACAGATTTACTTGCACCTGCATGCGTATGGAGTCGTTTGGTCTTCCTTGTGTGCATATCCTTTCCGTGTGTGTTAGGCTTGACTTAGTGGAAATCCCTGAAAGCCTAGTGCTGCGCAGGTGGTCTAAGGCAGCCAAAATGGAGGTCCATAACCAATGTGTTGAGCAACACACTGCTGACCAAAGTGTGACCTATAGGACACGCTTAGGTGCTTTCTCCCAACTATGTAAGCGTTTAGGGCGCGTTGCTTGCATGAGTGATGAAGACTTCAAGCTTTACTCAAATAAGCTTCTGAGTGATGCTCTCTTCCTTGAAATAAAGAACGGGCTCAGACCATCAACGGATGATATCACAGCAGCACAAAATTGCGGGGTGAAGGACCCGATTCGTGTTAGAACAAAAGGCACGGGACGGATGAGTCAAGCATGTGGGTCTGCCCCGAAAACCAAAAGAAAGTGCAGCACATGCGGGAAGCTAGGGCACCGGAGGACTAGATGCCCCAACGGAGGCGCACAACCTTCATCAAGGAACGATAAATCACCTGCTGGGATAAATAAACGCAAGCGATCAAAGGTTACCACGTTACCTATTCCTGCATGGACTTTTTACTATGACACGTTACCAATAAAACTAACTCTATAAATAGGTTCAATACTGATGCAACTTAATTCCTTTAACTAAATTAATACTGTTCTGGAGCAGCAATAGTTATTTCATTATTATGTGTCTCAATGTTTTTTATCACCAATATTCAGAAAATAAGTCTGTGGGTATAGAGAATCAACATAGTAATTAATGCACGTAGGGGATTCTTGATGTGTTATTTTTTTGTTTACCATTGAGTTGTATGTTAACAAGTGTATACTCATTACCCATTGCATACTCATTACTAAGCCACTGCATTGTTCATGCCTCAACACCATCCGTTGTCATTTCAGTATGCTGGTGTTTACAGTTCTGTGGTTTGACGTTCTTGTTTGTCAATGCAACAGGCACCCGTCGTTGTCGCAGATAAAACGCAGCCTCAAAATCCATGTCAACCCATACGACACATTTGGGACCAATTTTCGAATGGAGAAGTCTGACGACGGTCGACTGATATGTGAGCTGTTATTCCAACTATGCTGTAACGAAGAAGATGTTATGCTGAAACTGCATTTTATTCTGAGAACTTATGTATGCATATGGGGATATTGTTAATCATAAACTGGTCACTCTAGTTTATATGTTATTTAACGGCCAGAATGTTTGACTCCGGCCATACTCCCTTTTATTGGTAACAACCAATGCTGCCTTGTCGATTAGAATTATAAATTCCATTATCCACGGGATTATGCTGCTAAATTGGATTTTCCCTGCAATTACCCAATGATTTTGACCTTCTGCGGTCGGAATCGATGCATGAAGCCACTGATATTGCTAAGGTCAACCGTGAGTGTTTATTATACATGTCTAGTATAACAATTCATTTAAATGTAAGTTCTCCTATATTAAATTTTTTTTTTGTCCGTAAATCATAAATAATCCTAAGCTTTAGTTTGATTGCCTTGCAAAACTGATAAATGAAATATTCAGAAAAAAATCAAGCCCCTTCAAACATATTTATAAAAAAATTTAACAATACTTTTCTCTTCATCATGACAAAAAAAATTCTTTATCTTAGAGATCTTGAAGTTAAAGAATATTTTCATTACGCATATGTATAATAATATTTCTTATATTTATTTTATATTATTACTTTAGTAATAAACAGTTAACTTTAAACAAAAAATCTAGATTATAATGTTAGTTTCGTAATAAATAATTAATACTAAACAAAATTAGATAACGTTATTAAGAAGTAAACTAATCTCGCTTGTTTCCTAAATTTTGTTGATATAATTAAGATTGCTAATTATTCTGTGTTCTAAAAATGAACGCTTAAATTTCTTACATGTAAATTTTGTTGCAAAAAGGTTTTAGTTCCTATTACAATAAACAAATCCTCATTGGTGTCAACCAGGTTCTTTAAAAGTTATAAGTACAACTTAATTGTATGCCCAGACTCTTTTTGTGATTTTCACTTCATACCATGGTAATGCTGCACAGGTTCCTTACCAACAATTGGATATTAGTCTTATAGCATATCCTAACTAACATGCCCAAGGTGAGCTGAAAGCTTTTATCCATTTTCTTGTTCAATCAGCAGGTATCATATGGAGAGTGGGTGCAGGTACTGCTATTAATTTTAAACTAGCAATAACTTCATTACTAAATATAATTAGTTATCGTTAACATCATTCTGAAGCAAAAGTAGCCAAACATATATGCCATGAAGGCAAAGCAAAATGTCACAAGCAGGGTACACACTCGTTTTGGCCATATACCCTCTTTCAATGACAGTTGTCGTAACTTGGGGGGTGTGGATATTGTGCTCTAGTCTGTCGACAGGACCACTAGCATCCACACACAAAAGTGGCCATCATACACATATAGAAGCAAGCATAGATATACTAAACTAAATAATTAATAACATAACAACACCACTCAAAAGATTGCTACTGGGAAAAACAGTTTCCAGGATTAAAATCATAGGGTTATCTTTAACAAAATTCTCCAGAGTTGCATCGTTTGGCCACATGTTGAAAGTGTTTCACTCCTTAAAGCGAATAAGCTTCTTCCACGCTGCGTCTGCCTTGGAGACCACTGTTGGCCTGATCTCGTTACACTCCAAAAGCACAATCTTAGTTGCTGTTTTCATCCTTAATTTGAGCCGGTCCATCTGCTTGTAACAAAGGGAGAAGGTAAAAATTCATCTACTCCTTAATAGAGACACATGTTAACATAAGCCGTCACATACCTGCCAAGGAAGGTTGGAAACTTTGAATTTTCCCTCTGTTTGAATCCAGTTCAAAATCCACAAACATGAATCGTTGCTGCAAAATTGGACAATTACATTTCGATCACATTTGCTCTCGGGTTTGTGCGGTGACACGTTAAGAAACAAAATTATTACCATTCAGGGTAACTTGGCACTCCATCGGGATACTTAATTGGTCCCCAAGTGGTTGGATCAGAACTAACATGGGAAAAGCTCAGCATGTTACATTCCAGTTTGAAAATCTGGCTCAGCACTAGTAGCTGCATACAAGAAAAGCAGAATGGTCACAAGTAACGTGTGATAGTCGCATTCAGAACTGTAAAAACTTGTGGCCTATTGCATGGAGGTAAAATGTTGGGCAAATTCGATTACACTTACAATGGTTCACATTTTGCGTTCCCTCCGCTCGGTGTGCTTCGGAGCTCTCGTCACATCTAGAGAGTACACCCTTCCATGCTTAACGTCCACGACCATCAGATACCATGTGTATGTTGGCTCGCACACCGGGACCAAAACCTGTCAATAAAGAAAGATCTATCATAGGTTATAAATTGAGTGAAAAACGTTAAAATTTGGAGTGTATGATCACGTTAACAACATGTTCTAGACGACTAGTCGCCGGCATCCATCTGTTCATGTATTTTCTTCTAATGACATCGAATGGCGTCATAGCAAAGACGTCGTCGGCAAACACGGAAGGTGTTAACCAAACTCGAGGAGGCAGACACTGGCAGGCTCTCATGGAGGCGCTCATAAGGATTATGTTCATAATCTGTTCAGGATGGCAAAACATATGTGTTAGCATTCCGATCTATTTTATTTTTCTTATATGGAAGGCAGGGTTAGATGCAACTCACGTCAACATTGGGCATATAAACCGGCGATAAGGAGTGGAATCCGGCTCTTGGGACTTCCAATGATGAGAACTTGAACAGAATTTCCCTGGTACGTAAGAAACAATAATCACATTCATTACTGGGAATTTCTTCGAATAAATATACTACACATTCTAAATTTATGAATATCCAGAGTTTGTGCCTACAAATATTGATCATTTTTCCCATAAATGTAAGCGGCCATCTTGCATTCTTCAACTGTGAGGTCCATGTGAACGGTTGGCCTGAAAACCATTTGGAATCCCTGAGCCAAAACCAATTCAATGTTAGCTCTTCACTTGAAATATGGTTCTAAGAAATTAAATGCGTCATGATTTATATACCAAGCATTTAGTGGTTCCAATCCTTACCAGAGGAATTAATAGCACGGGAGACTGCATTGCATTCACCATTCCATAAGGTTTGAATGCACTCCCATCCCCTAAGGATGAACCATTAACATTCGCCTCGCAATTCTGCCCAGGGGTTGCCATCTTCCTACTGTCCAGCTGTTCCTCCCCGGTCAAATGGTTGGAGTCAATTTTTTCCAATTTCGGAACTTTCAGTGGAATGCGGCATGCTTCCTGCACCGAGAACATCTCACACACTTTTGTTGTGCAATCAAGCGTAGACATGCTGGGTAGGTCCCTGAAAATCTGAACAGGCACACGTTTCATGCATTAGCAATTTATTTAAAACATTAACGACGACTGATAGTGGAGGTATGAAGGCTGTTACTTACTTTTTCACAAACACCGTCAACTGAGTCATGTGTCGTGGTCCCAAAGGTGGTACTCCTCTTAGCCACACCAGAGGACCAGTACTGCGCAAGGGTTCGCTTAGGCACGCCTGAACTGTTCGTACCCTTAGTAGGCCGAGGAGTTGACAGTGACTCGTCTATGATGACGTCGTCGTCTAATCCGGGAGAGTTTGGGATGATTATATCTAGCGAAGACATCACATTCGACGGGGCCAAACCCTTTCCTTTTTCCAAGCTTTTCTTTGTTTCTGCTAGGGATCCAATGTCGTTACTAACTGCTGCTCTATTTTGCCTTTGAGGTGGTATGTTGGTTTCAGTCAGGAGGTTACCAACAGAAGCCATTATCACGGCAGGTGCGGATGAAATAGTGGCTGCTGCAGTTGGACTCCCCCATTGGTTGGCCAGTGTTGACTGGATCTCAGTTACGGACTTACCCGTTTGGTACATGGGCCGCTCCAGTGCCGACATGCGCTCTTCCAAAGCCACTGTCCGAGCATCGATCTTCTGTGGACTCAGTCAACAAACCACAAAACACAAAAAAGGTTGAATATGACATTTCAATCCTAGTTATGAAGCTAACCGTCATGCTATGGATGGGTCAAACTTGGGTTAGATAAGACAAGTTGACGTGGCTAAACATTGTCCATTGGTTCAAACACTTTAAACAAAATTTTGTGCACGAAAACGGGATCACCACATGTTCACCACCACAGGGCATGCCCTATAGTTTTTGAGAAAAGTTCTCCCTTTGTTCCAAACCCAGGCACATTTCATGAGTATCTCTACGTTGATACTGTGAATAAAGCTTTTTTTAAATTTTTTTCTACATACGTACCTCGAGCAGTTTCACTGCCAGGAGAAGTAGTCCATCTTGTTGGGGCTTCGGCTCTTCCGTTAGGTTTTCCCCCTGACCAGCATTAGCGCTCTGTGCCCAAAATCGATATAACAAAAACATAATTAACAACCTAGTGTTTCTAAGCAACATTTAAGGGGAGACATAACTCTGAGGAAAGCGTCATTCCTACCACGTTCATCGTCAGCTCTAGATTAAGCGTTGAGGTTCCATCTGCGGCTGAGCCGCTTTGGCCCGTTGCCATTTCTATCACGGGTACAACACTGAAAGAGAAGCTGTAGATTGTTAGTAAATGCCCCAGACCGGTTAATAATGAAGAAAGATGATATTTTTACACCCTGATTCGGGCGAGGAACATTGTTGCTTCTGAATACCAGCATCAGAGAAGCAATTTACAGTAAAGAAAATGCTACTTACGCATCATTGTGGTCAGGATCGTTGGAGTCTTCTAGCTGATTCCCATAGTCGTCCATGGCAGCCATTTGCTGTTTGAGACTAATGTGTGTCTTTCCTAATTGGTAGCTGTACCGGGGTTAGGCGTCTTTTAGCTTGTGTGTTCCCAACTTGGCTCAGCAAAGACTTGATTTTATAGAGATCCCTGGGGTTAAGCGTGGGAACGGAAAACTGATTGATGTGACCCTTTCAGGTAGACCCACATAGTTCCGTGCTACCAACCCCAATGCGATTGTGGAAATAATCCTTATTGTTAGTTCACGCTATACTCCATGTATCCCTCTATGTTGTTAGGAAAGCGAAAAGTCATGCCTATCATAGGTTGGGATTTCCCACGTGTAGTTGACACACGTATAAACCCTTCTTATGACCATGGCTGCACCGAAGAGTTTCACTTGATGTCCGATACATTTAATAAGGAATGGAACTGAAACTAAAGCGCGATTTGATCTACATAAACCTTCATAACATGGAATAATATTCATGTAATTCCTATTAGAAGGGTTCACTATATCTATGAATAAACTTTTAACAGAATAATGAAATCGTTTTTCATCAATTATGACAAGAATAATTTCCGAGACGAAAAGTATAAGGTACCGACATATTATTTGCCAACTTCTGCCAATTCACATTTATATTTGTGTTTCATGGAAGTGTGTTCGTATATGTGTCTAGTAATTAATATATTTTAAATACATGTATAAAGAGACACATCCATAAATTGTATCTATAAAGACACTTCTATTAAATATAGTTATAAAAAAGACATTTTTATTAGACACATCGACAAACAAACTCCGATGAAATACAATTATAAATAAGAGTTGGTAGAAGTTGGGAGATATGCTGTCTGTAACGTAACGGAATCGTTCCCGAAATTATCATTTCCCTTTGAAAGAAGTTTGGAATACATTTAATGTTTTAAGCATTCGTTACAATGCGGCTTAATAAAATCACAACTGGATAAAAAAATAAATACTTCTTGTTTGGGTACGTTATTACATTTAAACCTGCCGAAGCAACAATAAAGTATAAAATAGAAAATACGATGTCAATAATTTGTGAAGATTTCCAACTTGAGAGATAAAAATTCTGTCTTTTTTTTTTTCCGCTACCATTATTTAGCAAAACCATCCTTATAATTTAGGAAGCATTTCAGGTGTGACAGTGTACTTTATTGGAGTTTCAGTCTTCCACTTTTTTTTACCATTTAGATTTAATATAAAATATATGAAGGGTTTAGGTTAAGAAAACAAGTTTGATATGGACGTATCGCCCGAGAATGCACGGAAGAACTGCAACCGATTTACTCGTTGTGCGGTTTTTACCCATCGAAAATGTCAATTTTGTCCAAGTAAACACAAAATAACAGATTTATTTGGGCGCTCTCTCTGTGCCTCATTTCTCTCCTTTGATGTAATGTAGTGTCCTCCCTCAGAATTTTATTGTCTACTTATTTTCAGGGATATTATTATTATTATTATTATTATTATTATTATTATTATTATTATTAGTATTAACACTCCTCACCATTTTCTTGCTTTTATTTCTGTTTGCTTTGTCATGTTTAGATAAAATTTCGATAGAGACAAATTTTAATAATAGATCATAAAAATTATTTTAAATGTGATATCTTATGCTATATTTAAGTACTTTATTATAAGAAAGAAGTTAAATCACATTACATATAGTGTAATTATGATTTCTTCTAGTTTGTTTATAATTATTAAAGCGAAATAATATTAACATTAAAGTTAACAAGCTAAAAAAATGAAATTAGTAACAAACATTTAAAGTCTAATAATTCTTGAATAAAGATAGTGAAATTAAAAAGTATATTAGTAACCGTGAATATTTTTTTAACCATTATTAGTTTACAATTCTCTTCATTTTAAAAGATATTTTTCTAGCAATTAATATATTGAATAACTTAAAAGACTGAGTGTTTGGTAAGATTAACTTTTAAAAAAATCTTTTTTTGAATTAAAAAATGCTTTTATTAATTTGTAAACATATCTAAATACATCTTTTAAAAAACTATTTTTATTAAAAATTAATAATATTTTTTAAGAAAGCAATATTACTTTACATTTGAAAACAGCAGAAGCAAAAAGCAGGATTTTTTAAAATTTTAACCAGAATAATAAAAATTAGAATAATTTAATTTAAATGGTTTTATTTGGATAGTAGGATTGTGAATTATCAGGTTTTCAATATTAGGTTTTAAGGCTTTATAAATCTAAGAGTAAGTGAATGTTTGTGCGCCATTATTTTATTTAAAAAATATCTTTTGAGAATTAAAAAGATCTTTTTAATTCCCAAACGTGTTTGGCAAATTTCTTGGTTTAAGAGTAAAAGTACTACTAAACTAAAAATTATCTTTTCTGAGAAACTGTAATTTACATGTTTTTTTTAAAAATATCTTTTTGTTTGTCATGCATAATTTGTGCTGTTAGAACAAAGTGCACTATAATTTTAAAAAAAATTATTCTCGTAATGTTATTATGCATAAAAATACTAGTTCTAATACAATACACAGATGGACTAATGCTAACTTAAGACATGAATGATGCATAAACAAACAATGCTAACTTGATGAATAAATGACCTGATGCTAACTAATGCCATTGGTATGGTGAAAACTGAACTAATGCAATTTAACAAATTCTAATATAATACACAAATGCACTAAAACTAAACTAATGCAATTTAAAAAAAAAAGTAGAAACATAACAAGCCCAATTTCTATAATTTAAATACAAATAATTTAAATTGTATACAAAAACAAGTTAACTAGATTTAAAAATACTAGCTTAAATCTTATCAGAAATTATTTTTAACATGGAAAGAAAATTGGTGTTTCGGTTGAATATTGACATTTGAAGTGTATTACAGTATTGTGAAAATTTTTCAACACGCCCCAACGTGTTGGCTAAGAAAACACTACATTAGACCATTTTCAACAAAAACACCAATATTTTTTCCAACGTGGCACCTTAACGGACACCTGTGCATCGTTTCAGCTAGGGCTGGAAGTGAGTCAAGCCAGCTCATGAGCTAGCTCGAGCTCGACTCGCTAATAGCTCGATAGGCTAAGCTCGTGAGCTAGTGAGCCAAGCTTGAGCTTGGAATTGAGCTCATAAATTAAATGAGCCGAGTTTGAGCTTGGATAAGCTCAGCTCATTAGCTCGTGAGCTGACTCAATTATATATATATATAATTATTAATACACATATCCTATTTGCATTTAATCTATACTTTTAATATTATATACATACATATGAAATAGTAATATATATATATATATTAATGATTTTAATTATTTAAAATTTTATATTTATTTTTTATATATAATTTTGATGTAAGACATAAATAAAAAAAATCTTGAGCTTAAGAAATAGGCTCGATTGTTAATGAGCCGAGCCATGAGCCAAGCTCGATTTTTGTGAGCCGAGCTTGAGCTTGGTCTAGCTCGGCTCAGCTCGGCTCACTTCCAGCCCTAGTTTCAGCCACGTCAGCTAGTCCCGTTAGGTGTATGAGAGGCAAATAGACGGAAGGACTAAATTGTCCTCCGTTTGTTAAAGTCAGAGGCTTTTTTATATTTAAAATTTGTCAGAGATGTATTTGTGAAAAGTTTGAAAAGTCAGGGACCTTTCTGTCTTTTTCCCTTATATTTTTAATAAGTATATTTCTTTTTTCATTTTTCTATAACTGTCTTTTTTATTTGACTATTAATACATAATTATATAGAAAATTAGACTATTATTACCTCAATTAACTCAAATTTTACTTAATCATCTTAAATGATATTATTTTCATTTTTATAGCTAAATTAATAATTTAATAAGTTAAAATTTAATATAACCCTAACTTATTATCACTAACACCATAACATTAAATTAGTGTTATTTTTTAATACACCTAACAATACTCATCTGCATCTATATATGACACGGCATTATTACATGATAATAAAATACAATCCGTGGCTACTGTAACAACCCTAGTTTTTGAAAATCAAATAATTAGTTATTTGTGATTTATTTTAAGAAAATTATTTTACTAAAGGTAATTAAATGGAGTTTCATCATAGTTGGAGTTTAAATTAATTAGAGTTCTTATATAATCTTTATTAGATATTTGGTATAATTGCAATTATAATTTTGATAAATAAAAACAAAATTTTCTGGTATTTTTACTAAAACAAAATCGCGATATCGAACTAAAGGCTCAATAGTAAATAGTTAATAAAGGAAAGGAGGTTGGTAACACCTTACTTTCGGTACGATTATGACGTTCTGGAAGTTGGGTCGTTACAGCTACTATGCGCTAAATTTTCGTAATAAATTAATTCTATTAAATCGAAATTATATTTGTAGCTATAACACCAAAAACAACAGATAGATTTTTTAAATCTTCTTCGTCAGTTTACAAATGTCAAACTTGAATTGTCATCCTTTTACCCGTTCTGATCTATCTGTATAAGTGTTCCCAACTGAATACAAAATTGGATAAAATAAATACATTATATGTTATAACTAAGAAATTCACGCGGTGAAAATTGAAACTTCATACACTTGGGACATTCACAACTATTGGGTCGTTGTTGTCTTCTGTGATAGGTACGGTTGATTTCGAACCATCTCGTCTATACATTCTGCAAATCCTTCATTGTTGTTGATATTATGTGGTTATAGAAGGCGCTTTCAAGTGCTGCAATAAAGTAGGTTTTAAATAACCGACTGAATCATGGGAAGTTACATTGTTTGTGATTACTTCAATTTTCCGCCAAAAGCTACCGCATGCATTTAAGCGCACAGTCAAAGTTGTAATATAAAAAATATCCTTTTGGTCGTTGTTGCTAATATCGTATCTTAATTTTCTTTAATCTAAATTGTTTTTCTCCATAACACATTTATTATCTATTAAATTTACTCTGTATGATTTTATGTTAGCCCCCAAAAATTAATTACTATTTAATGCTCAAATATTATTGCAAATTTACATTTAAATTTTAAATTTTGAGTCTGTAATATTTTAACTATATATTTAATTATAACAACAATAAATAACGAAAAAAAACTACTCAAATAAATATATAACATTCACAATTTCTGATTTCATGCGGTTGATAGTTGATGCGTTGTTGAAAAATTTAATAAAGACTGAAAAATAAAATTATTCTTAAAAAGTGGAAAAAATAATTTTTTTCTAAAGAAAACGGGATAGAATTTTATACTTAAAAAACATTGAAATTTTTCTAATATATTTAAAGTATATTATTTTAGCCAAATTAATTCAAATATTTGAATATTAGCTTTATTTTTCTAATTTTGTATGTTATCTAAATTTATTTTTTTAGATTTTTAGAATTTATTCTATGAAAACGTTCTAATGTCAGACTATTTAAAAAAAAAAACTAGACAACGACAAATTAATTTAGAAGAAATTAATTTAATAAATATAGAATAGGTATAATTAACACTTTAACGTAAGTAGGTCTAACATGTACGAAATATTGCTTGTGGCAAAAGATTCAATTTTAGTTACTGTGACAATGTTTCGCAATAAATAGAAGACACAATTACGTATTTTTATTACGATTTAATACTTGTTGTTAAAAAATGGTGGTTAATCCCTGTTTTGCTGGTAGTGTACGTTCTCAAGTGGTAACACTTTAAAGTTGCTTACATTATACAAAATGAAGTTAAATTCTGCTTCAATTAAAATTACACTAATCCCTCCTAATACTGTAACAATAATTTTAATTCGGCAATGTCTTACGAGTAAAGGCTATAAAAATTTCTATAACATACAAATACAACAAAATTCACTAGACACCAACATGCTTCCACCCAGGAATTTCATTATGCAATTGGAAAATCGTTAGCCAAAGATTTAACTGTAGACGTGTTCAAGTGGATACACGAGTACCATCTCCGCATGTCACATCCTCATATTACGAATGACGAAGTGGTTCCTGACGTCTTTTCATTAACGGGACTTGAACCCAAATCCCTTCCCCCCATAGCTGGAGTCCGTGGGCCACCTATGCTGATGCCTTTGCAAGCAAACTGCGTGGGTACAGTCGTAAATCCTTGCGTAATCTTTGATGATCCGGAAAGGGCAAGTTTGTCGAATAACAGCAGACGTATAATTCAACCACAAAAATTTTGACGTGACGTGCTTGAAGAGACGTTTCACTGGCTTCATGCTTTTTTTGGGTGTTGTTATCGAAAATATCAATTTCAAACCTTCCCCAGGAAGTCTCGTTAACCATACAAATACATTATTTGCGCTGCGTGGGACGATAGCAAAACCGCTAGAAATTTCATTCCCCACATCATCCTACCCACAATAATCCAGAAAGACTAACTGAACTACGCTTGTCGAGCCCCAATGGAGCGGAGCATGCAGCAGTTCAGATTTTTTGTTGTAACGAAGGGATACAACACGGGGGTATACGTCTCCTTTGAAGAAGCCAACAGGCAGATCGTCAACCACCCCGAACCGGAGTACACCGGGTTCAATAGTTACGTCCTCGCAATTCATGCCTATGAAGCAAGGATGGAAACGCTGCGGGAGGACAGAGAGGCCACTTTGGAAATTATGGCAGAGACAGGCACAGCGGAATCGCCGCAGCGCCCACCCCGAACGCTCCCAACATCCGACGGACGTGTTGCATCTGTTGTTGGTGGTAAATCTCTGATATACCTTTCCATAAATTAATGTATCCATTTTTACCATTTAACAGCTTAGTAACAACGTTTCCATAGATTTATGAGAGACCAAACAATACCGTAGTTTCATTGTGTTTTGTTATCATTCCCAGGAGCACCATTGATTCCAGCAGATGAGTGTGCGTCGCATCACTTTGCCCTAAGCAACAGCATGGAGCTCTGGCTATTGATGTATTGCTATGACGCTAAAATCCCCAGCCCTTGTTTCTTCCGTGAGGAAAAATTCCATCGCCATCTCGGAGCCATATATGCGTTCAATGTTATAATCCCTGGCAACCCATTTGGTCCTGACGTCCGGGCGAAGGGTCGGTACACGTTCCTGGAGGATGACGCGCGGGAGGACGCTGCGTTCAGCATGTTGCGGGTCCTTTTGGCAGACACTGAAACTCAGATCAGAGACTTCAACTACCTTCTTGCTAAGTCTTTGCAGAGGGAAAACGCGCATCTTCAGGACGAGATTGCGAGGCTGGAGTCTAAGATTCACATGCTGGAATCTATCTGCGACAATAGCCTTGAATGCATCACCCCGTAGACTGTACTTAACATAATGCCAACTACCCAGACCTACGCGTTTCGTTCTTGCAACTTAGTATGGTTCTATGGTATCTGTATTTTGCGAGTATCTTTTGGCTTGGTCCTCGTAGAGAAGATCAATGTTATGTTTGAAGTATTTTGTGTCTCAATATACGTCTTAAGTTCTCCTGATGAAATGAGACTGGGAAAAATCTAATGGCGATAGTGACTGTGAAAATACTTGCGCTAGCTTAAATAATCAAACGATTACGCTGTCAAGCATGATAAAATGGCAACAGCCCAGACATAAACGTATATTTCTTGCTTCAAATCACTTGGTTTTATAAAATCTGTAACTTCCGTGTCTCTGTGACACCGTTTAGGGAGAGGCGTAAACACGTAATTGAGTGAAATATTTTAGCATCTCATCACATTTCATCTATGTCCTGATGAAATGAAATCAGAACATCGATAAACAAGAAATATATGAAGAGAAACATGGATTACAGCCAACCATCTGTGTTCGTTCTAGTAAACAAACCACAAAACACATGTTCTATTTTCCAGTGGGAAAATGGTGACAGAATCAGAAGCAATAACCGAAGTTGCACCTTCGAGTAATGCAGAAGAACAAGTTCCCACTGGTAAGAATTAAAAGATTCCTCTTTTACCCATGCTTCATACTAAAAGTCAAGGATCATGCATGGTGCAGTGTGAGTTGAAAAGGCTAATAACTGTAGAGAGTAACCAGTGGTGCTGTGCGAATTGAAATTGTCAATTAATCTAAGGAACATAGATTGTGTGAAAACTATTTAGTTAACGGACATAACATTGGAACATGAACAAAATGAGTTAAGTCTAGCTGTTGCAACACATCATCACTCACAACAGAGCACATCAAGTTTTTGACAAATCGAAATAGACAATCCAAAATAACATAGTCAGCATGTTATTCAACCCAGTAGGCTTCATTCAAAATCAACAAATTGGACCAATAGCTCCACCTCTGGGTGGGTACTGGAGATCTCAAACACGCCGAGCTTGGGGACAGTAACGTTACACTTGTGCAAGAATTCCGCCCACCCTTGGCTAATGCTGCCACAATTGCGCCTTCGTTGGCCCACGTATCTTCCGTAGACGGCCCGGACGGAGATCTCCCCCGATCTCAGAGTGACCATGGCAGAATCGTTGACGTCCTCTCCAAAATGCGGCACATTTGGCTGGGCAAACGAAAATACAGAATGATAAGGAGTTAAGATGATGTGTCACAATTTGTTGCGATGTGCATGAATTCAAACAGATTTAAACCACTACTACTAAAGAAGACATTATTCACACTGAATATGCATTGCGCTGCCTCCTTCCCTAAACAATGCAATTTAAGGTTTTAAAATTAACAGACATTACCAACATATTTCTGTAATGAATATATTTATTTAACAACAACAGACAATGGCAGCAAATACCCGTAAGGAATTTGAAGGTGAAAACTGCTCCAGCAGCTATCCAACAATTAACAACAAAGACACAGCAGACGACACAACAAATGGCCCACGTAGAATGGCACATTGGCAAACAAAGTAAGAACCAGCGAAACAAGCACAGTTTATGCGGACCAGGTTGGCCTCCAGATAACATTCAGGATAGGGAACAGCGGGGGAACAAAACAGATAATGTGGACCCCAATGCTCGACAAAGAAACAGGTGTATATATCGTGGAGGGGGAAAGCCATTACCAGGAAGTGGATGCCCAGGAGCCTTTTTGTGATGTGCATGATGAAGAAGGGGTGCTCCGAGTTAAATGTCTGCTCCACCTCAGCTGCAGCGGCGCTCCTAGGGACATTGATACACCCCTTTTGACGCCGGGTACCTTCAGTAGCGGGTGTACGTTTCCTTGACACTCGGGGGGGTGTGTTGTCGCCGGAGTCATCACCGGACGTATCATACGTCCTTTCCACACCCGGTGACTGAAATATGCGAACGCTGAAGTCGTCCCTGCCCTTGTGCTTGAACAGAAGAATGTTAGATGGTTGTAGCTTATATTCATGATAGAACCTTTGCCATCCCCTGCCGAGAGTGATCTCTTTCCACCCCCTGGGGCTACACGCAATCTTGAAAGTACGGTTGGACCCATCGGCGACCGTGACGTACAGATGGTTGCTATTTTTGGGGAGGAGCCCATTCGGTACTGGCAAACGCTGGAAATAAGGGCACACGACGGGTCGGCGTAAGAGATAAAACAACTTGCGGAGAGTAGATTGACAAATAATCGCAAGAAAAGAAGCGGAATGGTTAACCTACCAAGGGCCGCGACGGCTCGCCTGCCGCTTTGATAACCCTAAGGGCGTCACCTTTGGCGTAATCTCCGGCCATTTGTTCGTCAGGGAACAAACTCAGACGAAAAAAGAGGATTTTCTGAGGTTGAAGAACCCGTACAGAGTGGATATCGTCTGAATCAAGCGGATATCAACGGTTGAGGTAATGTACTTAGAGTTGCATTGCCTAGGAGAATGTGCCTTCAGCACCGCAATGAATGTATTCTTCTTGTAGAAGCCATTCGGTTTCGTGTGTCATGCGCCACTAAACATTATTTAGGAGTTGCTACTCCAATTTTTAAAAATGTTATTGATCAATTTGAAATTATTATTGGATGATATGACAAATTTTTTTAATTTTGAAATAAGCTTTATTAGCAAACTAGTGGTTCAAGAGCCACTGCCGTGCGTTTTAATCCGCTTTTCTACTAAATTTAAATAATATTTATATATTTTTTTTAAATTATAAATTTAATTTAGTATTAAAGAAGAGATAAAAAAACACAATATTCTAAGTGATTTACTAAATGTAAAAAATTATTAAATAAATAAAGTTTCATTAAAAATGAAAAAAAAATTACGTTGTTATTATGTGTAACAAAAATAGGATAAAGATTTACTAGCATTATTTAAAAATTAGTTATTTATATGTTAACCTTGCTTATTTTCGAAATCATATTGAATTTTGAATAAAGTGATAATTTAATTTCATATTCAAAACACTCAATCAGAAGGCACACAATTCTTATAAATTAAAAATTATTATTTTAATATTATATTGAATATCTTGAAGGCTATGCTTGGTTGAAAGGAAAGAAATAGAAAGAAAAGAAATAGAAAAGAAACAAAGGAAAGGAAAGAAATTGAGTGGATTTTTATCTTAAAAAAAGACAAATAAATCATAACTATCCAAGAAATTAAATTTACGGAATAACTATTATATATTTAACTCGTCATAACAATATGCACATATCCTGGGAATCCTTAACTATCATACAATCAAGATTTAACTTACTGGGTTTTGATACTCGCAATACTCATCGGTTTGATTACACCGATTTGGTTTCTAAGTTTGTTGTTTTAACTATTTAGAGAAAATAACGTCAGTCATAGATTTTGTTATATCATCAGTTTTTTTTTTGGCAAACTTATGGACAACAAAATCTTAAACTAAATTTGTGTTATGTGCGTAGGTTGTAAAATTATCATCAATTTTTTTGTAGCTTTTTATTTTTAAATTTTAGGTTATTTGGTTAAGTTGGTAATTTTCTAAATTTGAAGTTATCTGGTACAGCCGTGACTTTTGTAAAATTTTAAAGCCACTATCTAACGATGTTCGATACTTAATTTTGAAAGTTGTTAACCTAATTTAAACATTTAAATTTAAATTATTTAGTTCCATTGCTAGTTATTCAAAATTTAAATCATAGTTATATTTTGTTCGTCTTACAATAATATTACTCTTTTATTAATCCTGGAAATAAATTTTATATTTTCAAAAAAACTAGGTTTTTCAAGATTAACATACTTTGAATGTACTATTAATATTATGAATATTCCCTAGGTTATGATTATCATGATTAATATTAATCATATTTTTAATATGATTGCTACTACTATTATTATTATAGCTGCGAAGATTTTATAAAAAAATATCATTATTTCTTTAATTTTTTAATGGAAACGAAATATAAGCTATCAATACTATCCATCTTTTTTAAATAATTATAAATCTAATAACTAGAAAGCACAGAAACCCAGTGATTCTCATTAGGCTAACACATTCTTCACTATTAAATATCAAACAAGGACATTAGCCGAAGATTCGATATTTATTTGCAGCAGCCGTGATGCCTAACCAAGGATGTGATAAATTTATGTTCCATAAGAACTCTTTGCAATACTGTCAGGTTGAGTTTTTTGTAAAACCAATTTTCTTGTTATCAGCAAGCCTATTACTAACTTGAGTAAATTACTAATAGAAAAATTATTGTCTTTTCACTACATCAACGCCAAAAACGAAACACCAATTCGCATGAACCATGACCCATTCCTTCAGTCTTCTCCCTCTGCATCCCAATCGGAACTGCCTAATGACACCAGTTCCCGAGGTACTTAATTAAATTCCACAATCAATACATTAATGTCCATATTTCGGTTGCACAACCTTCCAGCAATCACTTTATACCCTTTCGGACACCACATTTACGATAGAAAGGTGTGTGACTGTGTGCTCTTCGCTGACCTCCGTATTAAACGTAACACTTCTATGTCCAACAAACTTCCAACAACACGTGAAAAGACCTTCAAAGTAACTACCATTGCATGCAATGCACTATAATTTAGAACAAAATAACGCCTAGCCTCATGACTATTTATGCAATGAAAATCATATATCATATTCGAAGCTGCGTGCAACGAAATTTTTCAAATTTTTTTTCATTTTGTGGCCAAACATTGTAAACCACACAAAAAGAAATAGATAGTTAGTATTCCATAAAAACGAAAAAAATAATATAATCGTTAGAGTAACGAGCCAAAAAGAAGCATAATAAACCATGCACCACAAAGTCTCAAAACCCAAAACCATGAACCCTAAACCAACAAACCCCAAACCCCAGAAACACTAAACCGTCAGCCCAAGACCAAACAAATCCATTATCCACGGCCGTGCAAGGTGTCCCAAGATGCCAGACGACTCCTAAGCCTAGCATTCTCAGCCTCCAGTTCAGCGACATGGGAGTCGACGGACAGACTACATATCCGCTCCAACTCAAGAAGTCGTTCCCTGCAACTGTGCGCCACGTAGTAATTGTAGTCGAGGATCTCCTTCCCAGACTCTCCAACAACAACTTGCAGGGATGATAAAGCGGCATCTTGCCTGGCCAGGCGTTCGTCGGATGAGAACCTGCCGAAGGCAACAAAGTTGACTCCGTCCCGTGGGCCCCGCACTCGAACCACAAACCCATAGTAGCGGTGGCCCTGGACGTGTACGCAATCGCGGGGCTCAAACACTGGAGGCTCTGTCTTTAGGGCGTCACATGCCCTGCGCAACATCTGCTCAAGGTCCTCCGTGATGACAAATTGGTTAGGATTCACGGCGGGGACAACCTCTGGACATTCAAGCCCAGAAAAAACTATAAAAAAGAGTGAACGCCAAGGATAACCGGGAAAAAAGATAGTGTGAAACCGCCTACCGTCGTCGCGTAGAGGGGCGACAGGGCGAGTTCCTCCGGAAAAACAACTTCCATCACCCACGCTGAGGCTCGTCATTCTTCCTACCCAATGAACAGCGATCCAGTCACAAAGGGATGTAACAAACTTCAAATCTTCTTAACAAAATCGTCAGCGAAGTAATCTCAGACATGAAACTTATTTATATTTATATATGACATGACTCATCACATTCTCCAATCCAATTATGTATACATAGTTATCTCACTGGACAGTCACACCGCTTCCCCGGGGCTTTAAATTCGGTAATAAATGCATTAACCTCACCTATCCGTTTTTCGCACCCTCCACCATATGTTCAACGATTTTTCATTTTCGCATTAAACGCGTCCCATTAACTCCCCTCTATGTGATACACGAAACAAATTTCAAAAACACCAAATTCACATCCATGGTATTAAACTACCCTAAACTATTCAGATGACATAGAAAATTAACTATTAACTATTCATATATTAAACGGCTAAGTATCTGCCCGAACCTTTAACATTCTGCTGACTGCACGTGGAATAATCTGTACTAATACAGGTCTAGAAAAGTATAGCTTAGTAACAACTTTTGTTTAACAACGTCTGAACAATGTATTATAATAACATTAATAGAGTGAATTTAATTAGGAGAGTCCTATGGGAACATTCTTAGAAAATCTTCTTGTTCATCTATTCTTTTCCAATAATTAATACCATTCCCCAGACAGTTTTCATTTTTCACCATAAAATACGTACGCTTAATTTAACGTTAAATATTACGCATGCATTAGTGAGAACGTATCTGCTACACTCAAGTTCAGGTTTCCAACAGGGTCGGTGGACTTATAAATATGGAGGATACACTCCTATGCTACACTCCAAACCCTATACTCTAAACACGTATCCCCATCCCCATCGAAATAGGAACCAACACGAACAAACTGAAAATGACAATCGACTATTTCTCAAATATCGCTTTCCTTCCCAACGACATCTGGGTAGCAATTACCATTAAAGTTGCCTCAGACTCCATTCGAGAGCTGTGCAGTCTCAGAATGACCTGTAAGGCTGCACGCGATGCGGGAGATTCCGATATTGTTCACCGGAGTGTTTCCATCCCACCACCGCATGCCACACCGTGGTGGTGGTGCCTCAATCCGGAGGCAAAGAGATTCTTTGATCGATGCATGGTAGCTGGCCATCCAGAGCTTCTGTTTCGGGAGGCACTTCGGGAACTCTTCATTAGACATAACGAAAACGTTGGGCTCCAGATGCTGAATAGTGCAACAAGTACATGCCATGTAGCAGCCAAATACGCACTGAGCATGACGTTGCTGCTTCGCACGGACGGCAACGACGAAAAACAAAAAGGGCTGGAACTGTATCGCGAGCTTGATGCGGCTGGTTCACTCGCTGATTGTAAGGCAAGGTGCTTTTCAATTCTGACAATGTCGTGACCAGGTGAGGTCCAAATGCCCCGTATAGAAGAGCAACACACCGTCTGTGCCGCACCAAGGTGCTCGACCAGGGGACATATGCCTCTTCTGTATGACTATCGCAGACGTGCAGCAGAGCGAAACTCCGTCCATGCTTTCGGAGGGGCCGCTCATATCCCCTGCATCCAGTGTCGCGCAGATTACGACCTGCAAGCCTTCGTCAACCTCCCATGAGTTAATACAATTTAATTACAACCTGTATATCAAACGTTAAATAAGTAAGTCGATACAATTTAATTACATACTTGTTTTGTCTTTCATTTGTTATAATTAAGTATTGAAATTTATATGTTATTTAATAATATTTTATTTCAACCGGAACCCTGTCCTTCATCAAACCAAAAGTTAGGCTAGTTTATGCTCCTTGCAAAAACGACACGTGTCAGCCCCACAGTCGATCAAATTCCAACCGTTGGAAATATTACGGTTGCACAATTTCAATTTCCTGCTCAAATCACAGGAGCCATCGTCGTTGCCTTTAAAAACCACCGAAACCAATATCCCATCTTAAACATACTCAACAAAACTCTCCCTTGGAATCTCAACATGGTCCGTGCCAAGAAGAAATACTATGTTGTTTTCATAGGGAGGGTCCCTGGTATCTATAGTTCCTGGCCGGCCTGTCATACCCAAGTTAACGAATTTAGCGGCAACCTCCATAAGGCTTACGAAACCATCGATGAAGCTCGTATGGCGTTCGAACAATTCCTATCTGGCAGACGATCACAGACTCAGCACACCAACAATAGTCCTCTACTACATCAAATTCATGCAACATCGATTCGGCACCACCCATCACCGATTCCTGACCAACTACTCCCTTTCGACGAAGGCATACAGGAGCAACGTCAAATTGAAGGAGGGGACAACCACTCAACTGTCCGTCATACCAACCGATCCAACCAGAGCCGCCGGCAACAAAATCACTACACGTGTATCCTATTTATAATCGTTACCATCTTCGTCCTATACTTAACTCTGGTTAGGAAGTAGGCTCCTCTTAACCTTAGTTATAACAGCACCTATCACCATGTGTTACCCGCTTTGTAGCAGCCTAACATTTCACTGTCTTCCGTGGTTTACTTTTTAACGTATATTCTATTGTATTGATTAGTTTAATGTTCACTTCATGCATAACATCAGCTTATTATTCCAGCATAACTGTTATTAACTCAGCCAAGTATAATTAATCATACGTGATTTTAGCACTTTAATCCGTTTATCCATTTACCCTCCTCCTCTGTTTACGTCATCTGTTACATACGGTACATACAGCCTAAGATTTTTACATATAGACAATTTTAATGTGAAATACGATAATTTTTGTTATTTTGGTATTTGACATTCCTGTTATGATAGTTCATAGCATTACTGCGGTTTTGTAAGACAAATATATTTTTTAAAACTAAAAAGAGGAATCGTCGTTTTTGAATAATATATTTTCTTTATTATACAGAGACAAAACATCATACACGTTTTGTATAAAAAAAACTTTTGTTTTTACCCTAAACAAAATAACGACCCCAATGTAAGTCACAAGAAAAAACGACAAGGATCTTGAGATCTGCTTCCTTTGGGGATTGAGAATGACTCTCACTTAATACATGATAATAATTTGACGAAACACATACAGCTACAAAATTTCATTATAAGCTGAAAACTGATAGAGGAAATGCAAAATGCATAAAAAATAATTTCATTGTATGCAACGGTGCAAGTAAGGCGATTTTATCCCTACTAAATTCTGTACCGACTCTCTGCAACCTACAACTAATAAGGAGAGATTATTATCTACATAATAAAATTAACACAGCAAAACCATAAACAACTTCCGTGACAAACATAATTGCTTCACTTGCTAAAAGATACATGAAAATGTATAGCACAAAGTACATTAAGAAGTTTAATTCATCTCTCAGCCCTACTAGGAAGTACAAAGCGAGACTTGATGAAATGGAAAAGGAATGGCATTGCAAGAATTGTCCAAGTTAAAATACTAGTGCACTTCAATGATGGTTAGATTATTGACATTCATGCATCCAATTGAGCCTTCCATACATATAAACTTCTGTACAACCCGGTTGTTACATTTATAGGGAACAGACATTTCTTTTATAGATGCAGTATCCTGTGATGAATTGAAGAACTTATTTCGGCAACCACCTGTCATGCAAGTGACACAATTGGGTTGAAAGTGTTAAAATTGAAGTCAACTGTGGAAATCTAAAAAAATATCAACCCAAAAGAACAATACAGAACATAAAGTTGGCAAAAACAAAGTACAAAACAGCTAAAGTGGTTCATCGTCTTTTCTATTTTCTTCATCAAATGAGAACAAAAGTATTTAAAGGGACAATAGAAAGTAAAGCGAGCCTCTTTAAACGATAAAAAAAATTTAAAATTAGAATACAAGGGAAGAAGAAACAGTGTCAGAACAATGGGAAAAACAACAAACAAAAACAAGAACAAAACAGAAGCATACCTGAACCGGATAAGCTTAGAAGACAAACATGGGTTCCAGCCAAGAGAGCAAAGCGTGTCTTTTCCATCCACTAAACAAAACACAAATCCCATGATTTGTTTTCCATAGCAAAACGGAGAGAACCGAACTTGCACCTTCCAACAATGTAAAAGCACAGAACCCACCGAACATATCTTACATACTAAAACTGAAGAACCAAGACAAAACAATGGAGAAAGATGCAACATTACTCTTATGCTAATAAAGCTTTCAGTGCAAATAACACGGAAGAACAGAACAAAAAATCGCGCCAAAACAAGATACACAATCTAAAGAAATGTAGAGTAACGTTAAATTCAATAAGTTTCTTTCCAACAAGGGAAAAATGCTGAATATATGCAGCCTCATGTGGCCAGCGAAGTCAAAAAACACAATCACGTGTTCCCCATGTCATGCTTTGAAATTTATAAGGTAGCAAAACTGAAACAAGCTGCCAACAACATATATGTACCTCTCCAACAAAAGCCCCTTTTCATGTTGCGCAGAATGCGTCTCCCGTTTGTGACATTTTGTCACTTTAAATTGCTTCACGTGCCCCTCCCTCCTGACGAAAACATGATTTCTAGCCAAGGACCAAGGTACATGTCGGCAATGTGCGCACGCAGCCTTTTCTTATCCCCCCTTCTGGGCCTCGACCTCAGGAAGTCAGCAACAAAGAAGTACACATTAAAAAAAAAGTTACTGCATTTTTTATTTCTATTGCATAATAATTCGACGCCAAAAGAGATCATAAATCATATCAGTTTCAATTTCCTGCATTCCTATTGGTTATCGTGCTAACAACAATCATTATAGACCGTGTTACCACCATCACGAGCTAGCATCGAATTTCTTAAAACAGAAATTTTCGAATAGCCTGCGGAAACAAATATTGTTGGAGCTACCAACCGGGATAAAATAGAAGTAAAATGGAGCAAGAAAAAAAATGATAGTGTTTGAATGATCGAAGGCTGAGACAGAGTTGTAGAGTTATCAGAACTAAAGCAAGAGTTTCTCGTGGCATTTAAGTACAAAGCAGAATCTAAATTTAAATCCGCGGCGATTCGTTTGACTGCTTCCGAAATTGATTACTCAAGTTTCAGAGGTTTCCATATTGATCACCATCGTATGAATAGGAAAATTGTTTCCCATACGGCGGTCATCTTCATGGAAACTTATCAAACTTGAATCATCAATATCGGAGTCACTCAAATAAATCAACGGGAATTTAAATTTAAATTCCCCGTTATACTCAAAAACAACGAAATAATCTTGCTTTAACGCCGATAACTATACAACTCCGTAACAACCTTCATTCAAACAAACGCTAAAATCTTCTCTCTACCTCCATTTTACTTCTATTTCATCCCCAGCTGGTAGGTCCAACAATATTCAAGTTTTCAAATTACATTACAATGATTCTTTGATCTCTAACTGGCAGAATAAACCATAACCAAAAAGCCAGCAACTTCTGATGCAACATGAAACAAACCGAATCATCAACTTATTCACCATTTTCGGGCACCAAACAACTATTTGTGAATTTATTTACCAGCACTAATCCCCTTCGTAATTAATTATTTAATAATTCTAAGGCAATCATCAACTGATTAAAAAATATAAATGACACAAGGACAAACTTCAACGTCACTCACCTCGCCAATTGATACACACTAACTGAATGGCCTATGGCAGAACAATATTGGTTTTGCATCCAGATCTCTCATCCCATACATTCCGGCAGTATTCTATAACCAAAAATTTATATAAAATAGATTCAACGAATGAATAACCTCTTTCATAACCAAAATTAGAACATCAGGATCTCCGAAATCATGTTGGTTATACTTACAGTTTTTCCAAGGTCTGGGTGTGCTTCCCACAATTGTCCCACCACACTGCACACTCGATCGGTAATCGCTGACATAAACACTCAGGATTTCATCCACCTAATACAACCGACTTTCAGATCCGTCGGAAGGCCTCTCTCTCAGCCTCTATCAAACAGATTTCAGATTAACCAAATTTAAACGAAGTTTGACATCAACAAAGAAAAATATCACAAACCTGAATGGGAGAAGATGGGCCCCACCTCTTAGGTATCAAACAACAAGGGCAACCCATTTCTATCCATATGATGCATGCAGCTGGAACTACTGGATCTGCCAGGTATTAAGGTTCTTGGCTCTCCGAAGGGGTATGGTTCGCCGGTATGCCACTGTTGGGAGGGGATGGTCCACGCTGCTTCTTGGCTCTCCGGAGCTGCTTGGAGGCGGTTCTTCAACGGGACTCACATGGGGTTAGGGGGCGTTGGTTCCTGGGACTGGGAGTGGCTGTGAGGTGCTGCTTCCGCGCGACTTCGACGGTTTGCGAGGTCCTAGGAGAACTGCGTGGGGTTGGGTATCGCGTTTAGAGAGAGGGGTTCCTAGTTTCTTCTACGATGGCTGCGCTAGGTTACGAATAATGATATTCAGGTAATGAAATGGGGGTGGGACATGGTTTTTATAACTTACCCGATCCAACATAAACAACCAGGCCCATTTAGTCCACAAAAAAACCAACTCCATGCTACCATTCCACTACCGCGCTGGCTTAATAGTTGTGGCTCAAAAATTTAACAACACACTACAGCTGCCCCCAAACTAGGAAAACTCCTGTAGCTTTTGCTTGTCACCTTTTCAATAGGTTTTGGGAACACCTTGTACCCTTTTTCTATGATTCTACACCATAATAATCCTAATAAATCTGCACCCTCAACATTTTTAATAATATATCTCAATGGTACTGCACCCTGGATCACCAAAGATCCAAAAAAGTTGACTGGAGCATTGGAAAACCTTCCAATATTATAAATCACATAAGAAACTAACCCATCTTCATCTTCATCAAGTCAATCTCAAATCTCAATCATTTCATAACATAGCAAAGCACGTGCCTGCTCCCTTTCGCTTTCTCAGTTTCTGTGTCTTTCCCCCCAACATCACGTGCCTTCAATTTCATTTCAATTCAATTCTTCATTGCTTTGGGTGCCGCTCACCCTCTGCATTTTCCTTCCAAACTTCTCATACAGTTAAACAGAGAAAAAAAAACAAAAAAGAAAGAAAGAAAAAAAAAAAGAGGGAGCATTGGCGGGAACGCATAACGAAATTAAATGATGTGACGCAAACACAAATTGATATAATCAAAATGAATAAACTCGCAGCGGCTCCTGTGGCTGTTCCTATCGATCCTGCTCCGCCGCCAGGGCATTTTCCTCTTCGCTCCTCTCGTCTACATTTCTTGCATGCTCCTCTACATGGGAACCGTCGCCTTCGACATTGTTCCGATAATCAGCCACCGCTCCGCCCCTGGCTCCGTCTACCGTAGCCCGGAGCTTTATGCCAAGCTCCGGCCTGATATTGAAAATGATGATTCTTCTACTGATGCGGTTCGTGTTCATCTTTTCTTGATTTTGCTTCCGTTTTTTCTTGTCGCGCAATCTTTTTGCTTCTTGTCTATTTCGCAGAAAATTTATTTTGTCTGGCGCGCGTGATTCGGCTAATGATGCATGCATCATGTTAGGCCGTTTGGTGTCATGGTGTGGGTGATTAAGGTTTTTATTTTCATTTTATGATGAACGTTGAATTTGGAAAATCTTTTGATTTGGACCTCAAGTCTTGGAAAGTTATTTCAAGATGAAGAACTGGGTAATGCGTGATGATAATATTGAGTAGGTGACTTTTTTCTTGTGTGTAGAATTTAGATATGGCTTTAACGTTTTGTTTTGCACATGGTTTTGTATTTGATAGTGAGATATGGATTTCACCTTTTGTGAGTTTCTTTGTTGGGCTTTGGTTTTTCTATTGGTTTTGATAAATTGCTAATGGGAGGGCAGCATTTTAAAGATTGTAGTAGATTTTGTTTTAGTACTTAGACTAACCTGCTGAATCGAGTGGCTAGAATTCTGATGACAGCAAAACGAGTAGTATTCACGAAGTATTGTAAACTGTAAAGGATTGTTGTAACAGATGCTACTCTCAAGTAGGAAATACAAAATGTATTGGTCTAACATTGAGAATGATGAACTGAAAATGTATCAAAATTGCATTCAAAGATAACTACAAGTATACAAAAACACCCTACTGAATCATTGACCCCCCTCAATTCACATCTGTAATGAATAGACACATTGGAATCAATAGCAAGAAGGGAGATAGGTGATTAATATTCCAAACAAGGAAATTGATATGACAATTCACATTTCACACTTTCCTTTGATGCTTTGCTCCCTTGCAAGTTGCAACTGAGTTTAACCACTAATTGGGCCTATTGGACTAATATCATAACAAATATTTCAAGTATTGGAATTAAAACTTATTCCAATAATACCAACATGAAGACTCCTCATCCCCTATAATTCCTCTGGTAGGTTCTTCTCTTAAGAACAGTATAATGCAGACGTGGTTGCAGTACTTAATAATAGTATCGCCATCTTGTTGCGACCTTGATTGCAACAATTGATAATGCGAGAACATGACTTTGTTCTTCTGCTTAGCTGTTTGTAGAAAATGTGCTCTTGTGCATTACCATTGATGCCATTATTGTTATTCTTGTTGCTATCATAAATTTAGTATTTTTCTTATTTTGATAAAAAAGAAGAAACTTTTGAGATGAAGAAAAGAGGTATGTAAAATGAGAGAGGTACAAGAGACCCTCCCTAGTTAGCAGGTAAGAATGCAACGCATAATATCATTGGTTTGGGATTCTTTTGAGGCTTGATAATAAATATTATTGAAGGTATTTTGTCTAGGGAAAATCTATGTTTGTTCTGCACTAATTCAGCCAAAACTATGGGCTTATATAGCTTTTTTCCATTTTTCCCAGCTTCTTTGTGGGTTATTTCCGAGTCATTCATAGTATGTCACTGTCTGCTTAATATTTTACTTTCTTTGTCATTTTTTTCCCTGTTAAGTTTGCTACTTTAGTGAGAAAACACAAATAACTTCCTTTCAGATATCAACAATATGGAAAATCCCGTATGAAGGTGGTGAGTGGAAACCATGCATAAAGAGATCTTCACAAGGTACTTTCATAGATATGCCCATAGAGATTGGCATGCCTTGTTACTTTGTCCATTCTCGTAACAACATGTTTTCTTTATGAGGATACCTTGTCCTCACTGATGTACTCTTCTCTTTCTCTTCAATAAATTTCCTTTACTATAAATGGAACCCAAAGAAAGGAAAGAATATTCAGAAGTATAATATGAAGTGTCAATTCTCCAGTTTTGTTGCTTATGGCATTATCATTTTATTCAATATTTATATAATTTTTTGTTACATTTTTTTAATAGCCCTTCCCGAGTCTAATGGATACATATACGTAGAGGCTAATGGAGGCTTAAATCAACAAAGGACATCAGTTAAGTTTTCTGCACATTCATTCTTTTTGTTTGTTCTGTGTTGAATTTAGCACTGCTCTTGACTTATTTATTTAATGAATCTTGTGTTATATAGATATGCAATGCGGTTGCCGTGGCTGGCTATCTGAATGCCACTTTATTGATCCCCAATTTTCGTTATCATAGCATATGGAAAGATCCTAGGTTAGTTTTCTCATTTTTTTAATTCTAGCTTTTCATAACTAGAAAATTCTACTGTCTTGACTACTACAATAATTATAGTTCCTACATTTTAGTGGTGTCTTTGTGGTTAGGGGATACATATGTTATTGTATATGGCTGATATGTGCTTATGAAGGCTAGAGATATAGGATGGTTTCAGTGAATATAGTCATATACTGTTACAGACAATTTGCAAGTTTATTACCATTTGTAATTTATGACTTCGTAACATTTATCTCAAAAGATTTGTTTCTAACCAAATATCCTAAAAGTAAATCCAAATCAATATTAAACTAATTAGGAGTTACTAATCAATGTTGGGGAAGATAAATATGTTTGTCCTTTTCCAGTCCAAAATGCCCTCTCTCTTAAATAGGCTATGCCCTCAACACCAGGAGTTACCCAGAAATGAAATTAGGAAATTATTGGGCAACAGAAATTAGAGGTAAGGAATCACCCTTGACGTGGGCATTTATTTTGGAAACAAAAGCCGCCTTTTGTATATATGTGCAGAAACTGATCAACAGACTAAAGCAAACCCAACACGGACCAAAAATACCAAAAATTTTTTCCAAAGGAATTGCAGAATCTGCTGGGAAGTGGATTGATGAGTCACAGCTTCAGAATCTGATCTACATGACATGCATGGAGGAGAGACTAGAATGAACTGTATCAGCCATCGAAGCTGCAAGAAGTGACTAGTTTTCAATTATATTAAGCAGTCCGAATAAAGGCTTTTAGAATTTCAAATTGGCTTATCTAATAAAATCTCTCTTTTGTGGTAGAGTGCCTAAGAAACTAAAAGATTGTAAATAAAAAACAGCAATATAACCAAGCTTTATCGTTTAGATTAGGTATTGTTATTTCTACTTGCTAGTAGGTTTTGGCAAGTTATCCTTGTTGTCTTTGGTCATGCTTACTTCCCTGGTTTTCGTATGCTGGTTCGATAAATGTTCATTTTCCCATTATGGTATTAGTTCGGAGTATTATCCCTTATCTTCCATGTAAGGGCTGCTTCATAATCAATTATACTACGATGTTCTTTTTGTAGTTTCTGTAGTGTTCAGTGCCATTTTCCAGGATTAACTGCTTTGCTTCTTATCAATATTACAGTTTTAATGACTTGTGAGCTACTTGGTAGGTTTTCCCATTGTTGATAAATGTATTTCATTTTAGTTAGACTAAGTTTTTCATGTTGTTTCAAATTTCCAGCAAGTTCAAGGACATTTTTGATCAGGACTATTTTATCGACACCTTGAAAAATGATGTATGGGTGGTTGAAGATGTTCCTGAGTATCTAATGGAAAGATTTGGCGACGACATGGCAAATGTTTACAATTTTAGGATCAAGGCATGGTCATCTATTGCATATTACAAAGATGTGGTCCTACCAAAGTTACTTGAAGAGAAGTGAGTATATGATATTCATTTGATGGATCTAACGCTTATTGCCATTTGTCTCCTAAGAGCTAAACATATCAAAGTATTTAATGCATTCCAACTCAGAAAACTTTAATATAAAATCAATGATGTTGCATGAGGTCAAATGTAGGATGGCGAAGAAAAACTAACAATGAGTTCAGTGTTGCAAGAGTGGGAATGTGTTTTTTTTTTTCGATAGTACACCACTCACAAAATTCCCAAAGAGGTGAGGGACACAAACCAAAACCCAACTGAAATCAAAGAACAACAATAGTCTAAAAGCAACTAGAACTAGAAATCAGAGACAACCTATATCAACTAGAAGACAGAAAAGAAAATAAGAACACTGCTGCCAAATCAAATAACTCCCATGTCTAATCAAATCACCCTAATATATACAAGAGCCCAACTGAGTGTGAATGTTGTGTTGATTGAGTAGATACACTAGACAAGATTTTATACCGACAAATCCACTTGAAAGAAGGTTGAGGTGACAATGGAATATTATTGTATGCTCCTTGAGCACATTAGTGCATTCTCCAAGAGAATCCACAACTGCTCATTTCAATTTGTAAATATAATATTAATTAAAATGCTTTGAATTATACAAAAATTAAGAATGAGTAGTTATGTTTATTCTTGGAGCAATAAATTTGCTTCAAGAGCATGGAAAAATTTTACAGGTAACAACTATATTGTAAAAGATGATAAAATCATTAGGTGATCTATCTCTATGGATTTGTTTCTGTTTATTAGTCAGTTAATACACTTTCATATGCTTGTGTCAAGTTAGGCTGCCTACATTACTTCCTTTGGGTTTGGCCCTTTCTAGGACCCTGCATTGCATAATACAAGAGCTTGTACACTGGGCATTTTTAAATATCCTATTCCTTGCTCTGCAATTTAGATTTTTTTTCATGCATATTGACATTAATGCTATGATGCTTGGTTATATCATTTCATATTTATAGTTTCACAAGAGGAAAACAAGTATATGTTTTGTCTTGTTTTACAGATTTTATTGATTAAATCATGCAGGGTTATAAGGATTTCTCCTTTTGCAAATAGATTGTCTTTTGACGCTCCTCCAGCTGTGCAGCGTCTTAGATGCTTAGCAAATTATGAGGCTTTACGATTCGCAAGTCCTATATTGACCTTGGGTGAATCTTTGGTTGCAAGAATGAGGAAACATAGTGCAATAAATGGCGGAAAGTATGTGTCTGTACATCTGCGTTTTGAAGAGGTTGGCTTTAGTCAGATATAAAAATTGCTTTGAAGTATGAATGTTACACTACAGAGTAATCTTTGAAGCAGCTGTTGTGTATTGCTTTCCAATGTGCAGGATATGGTTGCCTTCTCTTGTTGTACTTTTGATGGCGGAGAACATGAGAAAGAAGAAATGATTGCGGCACGGGAAAGAGGTTGGAGAGGAAAATTCACAAGACCTGGGCGAGTTATACGCCCTGGGGTAATCAGGATCAACGGGAAGTGTCCCCTCACTCCATTAGAGGTATTATTTCCCTAAATGTCCAGTTATCTTAGTGTAGGAGGAGGACCAAGATTTTAGGGAATACATTTATTGTAGTTTTTACTCTTGCTAGGATATCCAAAAGTTTCCTGTAATGTGCTCTTTGCTTGGTCACTTTCATCTTGTTAGTGTTATTATTCAACAAGAATGATAAGAATTTCTCTCATTTCATTTGCTTAAGATATGGCCAATGCCTTCTTGCATGTTGTTAGGTTGGCCTCATGTTGAGAGGAATGGGTTTTGCAAAGAACACATCTATCTATTTGGCTTCTGGTAAAATACACAATGCAAAGAAAACAATGGTCCCATTATTAGAAATGTTTCCTAATTTGCATACAAAGGAGACCTTGGCATCTAAAGAGGAACTAGCTCCATTCAAGGTATGAATTTGCTTGCCACAACCCTACTCATAAACTTTGATTAAGTGCCACCTGTGATTTTGACTTGAGTTACTTCTTCTAGAATTACTCTTCCAGGATGGCTGCCATAGACTATACCGTTTGTCTTCATAGTGAGGTGTTCGTGACAACACAGGGTGGTAACTTCCCCCATTTTCTTTTTGGCCACAGAAGATACTTATATGGAGGACACGCTAAGACAATTAAGCCTGATAAGCGGAAATTAGCATTACTATTCGATGGTCCCAGTATTGGGTAATTGTTACTTCAGTATATCTTTCTTCCTGTCCAATTTTATTTTGAAAATTGAGTAATCTTTTAAAGATAAGATATATTCTGAAGGGGGAATATTTGAAGTTTAATTACTAGTAATACAAAAGGGAGTGGGTTTCTTAACAAGCTCATTTTTAACAAGGAGGATGTTGTTGTTGGCTTGTTGCGCTTGTTCTTTACTGATTTGGAGGGCTTTTCTACCCTTTTGAATAACCAATAATAATCTGTTTGACTGTTTGAGTATACAAAGATGTTCCTAGTTGTTTACCTGGGCTATTATTTTATCAAAAATACTACGTCAACAGATAGTTTTGACAACTATACGCGACAACTACAGAAAGCAAGAGATGTGTGTATTATGGGCCACGTATAAGAAGCTCAAAATGTGCATCTCTTTATTTTATTTTATTAGTTGAAAGTATCTGACCTCCATTGATTTGATTACTTTCACAGATGGAAAACTCTGAAAGAAGAACTGCTGAGCATGAGGTCACACAGTGATGAAAAAGGAATTGAGCTAAAAAAACCAAATGAATCAATATATAGCTTTCCATGCCCGGATTGTATGTGCCGCTTAAACAGAACCAATGATTCAAGAAGTTCAGCAAAGTAGTCCCCTCAGTATTTGACAAAACTTTACTGCATATGGTTTGTGAGCATGCCTCGCCACTTGCTAACTGCCTACTAGTTTTTTGTTAGTTCAATGCTTTTTAAATTTTTTTCCCTTCTGATGAGAGGGCATAACCCCAATTTTCGGAGGTTTACACGATTTTGCTCAAGGCCATAGATCTGAATTATATATCTATGGGGATTGGATCAAGGGAGTCACATCCTTGCTTTTTGTACATGATGCTGATTGAGAATTGAGGACAAAATTGTTTTAGGTGCAGGACTCTACTCCAGAACATTGACTGAACCGTGGCCATGTACATTAGCTGGAGAGAATGATCTGTGTTAAGTCTGGAGCAACAGATTTTTCTGTCTACATCTAACAAAAATTTCAGGGTATTTTGTTTACCCTTCTGTTCAGGTCCTTTTGTTAATTTCATACCTGTATCTCACATGTATTATTCCCTTACATTGGTACTCAATTGTTCTGGTGGTGATGCCAGTTTATGTAATTAGTTTACCTACTTTGCTCCACCTCCTTGGGCGTTGAGACTTTTCCTTTCTATAAGAAAATGTAATTAATTTACCTTTAGTAGATTGTGTTATCTAATTGTTCTTTTGTTTTTATTTTGCACATGTATATAAGCTATGTTTGGATCGGTAGTAGTGGAATGAAATGAAAGAGAACCAGGATGAATTGAAGGAAACAGAGTGAAATGATACAATTATTTGTATGGAGAAATAACTAAGTTTTATAATCCACTATCCTATTTCCTTCCATAATTAGAGACAAGAAAAGTGAGGTATAAAAAATAGTTGAGTTGCATAAAACTTGTTAGATTTTAAATAGCCTGATTAGATTATTTTATTTAACAAAACCATATAGTATCTTATATGTGATGCTAAGTGTCAAATATTTTAACTATATAGAGTTACTTTATTTTAATGGATAAAATATTATTTTAGTTCTCAACGTTTTAAACATTATTTCTGTCCTTAAAATTTTTAAATGGATTCAATATGAAATGAATAATTAACAGAATGATTAAAGTGGATATTAATGTTATTGTTAGGGTTAAATACGATTTGGTCTCTAGATGTTGAAAATTTATTTCGTCCCCGGCCATTTTTCTACTACAAAGTAGTCTTAAAAGTTTCAATTTGTTTTGAAATCGTCCTTCGAACAAAAATATTCTTCCCCCTTCTATCCCAAAATCAACCAAATTCAGAGGCGCATAGACAAAAGCAAATGCAGAAACAGAAGCAGGCAGAAGTAGAATGCAGAAGCAAAAAGCAGAAGCAGTGAAACAACAACAACTAGAAGAACAGCACTAACAACAACAATGGATAATGAAATCAAAACAACAACAAAAGCAAAATTAGAAACAGAAGTAAAAACAGAAACAAAAGTAGAAGCAAAAGCAGAAACGGCGAGGAGCATCGACGACCGAGTGAATTGGAGGAGCAGAAACGGCGAGCGGTGCGCGAGTGGCAGCGGCGGCGCTGAACGCAGTCTCCCTCTTCCTTCCGATCTCTCTCTTCTCCCTTTCTCCTCTCTTGCTCTCTGTTTCTCCTTCCGATCTCTTTCTTCTCCCTTGCTCTCTGTCTCCGTGTGTGTGGCAGTTTCCCCTTCCGTTCTCTCCATCACAGGCGGCGACGCAGTGGCGCTACCTTCCCTTCCCCCTTCTTCCCTCTCCTCCCCCCTTTCTCTTTCTCCCTCTCATCTTTCCCTTTTTTTCTTTTTTTTTTTTCCTTTTTATTTTATTTTATAATTTTTTTAGTTTGGAGTAATTTGGTGATAAAAATAAAAAATTTGGTAAAAATGACGATTTTAAAATAAACTGAAATCTTCGGGACCATTTTGTAGCGAAAAAAAAACTAGGGACAAAATAAATTTTCAGCCTCCACGTTAGGGACCAAAACCATCTTGTAACACTTGTCGATCTCCTTGTATAAAAATATTTTCAAATCCTATCGATCAATCATCAACGCTCCAAAATCAAAAGAAAAACATTTAAGTTAGTGATCATTGGTTGATCGATTTTATTTAAGTACCGAAGTCAAACATTATTAGTTCTTTAATATATTAATTGGTCGTGTAAAATTTAATTGTGGGGCAACATTGAACATTATTGAATGAGACTAAAATAGGAAATTTTAAACATTTAAAGATTGAAATAGGACGTTTGAAACGTTAAGTAACAAATTAAGACTTGATTCAAATATTAGGACCAAAATACTATTTTATCCTTATTTTAAGGGTTAACAAAACAACATGGAAATTGAATTGAAACCTTAAATATAAAATGCTTGAAAAGAAGTTCAGCTAGGATGAGATGTAAGATAATTCTGCTAATTGCAATGCATACTTATTTATTTATCCCAATAATATAGTTCAAATAGAAACTAAGAATCAATAATGTTTTACAGCTTCATGTCCGTTGAATCTAACAACTATATTTAGTTATTTACGGCCAGTTTATGGCGGCATAAATCCCTCTCTCCAATGAATTAAACTAAAGAGCGTACTAAAATTGGAGAAGGTAAAAGAATTAGAGGAATCTAATTTTGGTTCAACTACTGCACAACATAACCCTAATTATCCACTAAAGGATATAGTCTTATGACAACGTAGAATCGGCAAATTTTGGTGATACTATTCTAAATCTGCAGGATTTTTGCAGCTTTCAAATAGAGTGGAGAAACACCTACTCAAGGAGCTTGTTGCAGGTGCCGACCCCAACTGCGGCTGCGAGATGCCATGCAGCATGAATGTATGGAGTTTTAGGAAATAAATCGTCAGCTACGAAGAGCATTCCACCCACCAATGACGACATCTTATGCACTGTATGAGCCATTCTCAAATCTGGATCTTTCAGTGCCCTTCTTGCGAATGCTACCTGAATCAATATTTTGTTTTTCCCGTCATGAAGACATGCTTAAATATAAAATTTAACTTACTTTTAAAACAACTAAAATGGTTATTTTGAAAGCCTTATCATCTAATACGACAACAATTATAGCATTAAAAAGGATACGGATCACCTTATAAACAAAATACAATTCCAAAATACAATATGATGCTGAGATTTCGAAAATCAATTTAAGTTATTTTCATTGTTCAATTTAATTATGGCATATAAATCCATCAATCAAAAAATTCAAGTTTATGTTAGTTACCAACTTAGTTACCAACTTTCTGCATGATTTTCTGGTACAACAAAATTATCTATTATAGAAATGAAAACTAAGGAACCAAAACAAAGTTGTTACAAACAGGTTACCTCCATCATCCCAGTGTGAATAACTGAAACCATCATTGGGTGAACTGGAAGAAACACTGCAGAAGCAGCCATTAGTAACTTCGGGTTCTCATTTGTAAGGGCCCTCGACAAACACTGCAGAACAATTTAAAGTTTGCATTAAAAGTTGATCTCAAAAGTGATTGACTCAAGGAAGAACAAAAGCAATATCACATCAGGCAACAAAGAAAAAATGAAAAATTGAAAATACATGTAGAACATATATAGATTGTGTCAATTGCATAAACACAGTGAATACATTGTTGATAAATGCGTCCAAATCATCCCAGAACAAGATACTAAGTAACCGTAAATAATGTATATATGAACACATTACTTACAACGGTTGCTGTGGCTATCATTGTGTAGTCAACCCATCTCAAAAATTTCCTCCACTTCCCTTTTGAAGAGTGGTACATGCTTGAGGCCACTCCAACTCCAATTAATGAATTGGCATACAACTTACAACTAAAATTCTTCCTACATTACAAAATTATTCATAAGACAAGAAAGAAAGAAGGTTTTCTATCCAAAAGAACTTACAGAGACTAGAGTAACAAATTACCTGGGAGCTTGCATTCCAAGAGCAACAAAAGGAACTGAAGTAAGCACATTAGCAACTCTTTCCGCAAGATGCATATCACCTGGAACGGGATAAAGTAA
>NC_029781.3:103886887-103889256 GCF_000817695.3 Arachis duranensis
CTTATCACCTAACTTGGTCTTTAAATTAAAAAGTTAAATTTCAGCAAGAGATACGTGCCAAACATTGGATTGACCACACTTTAAACCAAACGGAGTCTTGTTTAGTATGCATATTTGGAGAAAAAATCATTTAGGATTCTCCACATAATAATTTAAGGTTCTAGTAAAGTTGGTCCTTAAGAAGATGAAATTGGACTATTCACAGGAAATCAATAGGGTAACATCAAAGGGAAAGAAAATCTCTCAATAATACCATGACTAGGATTACAACAATGGATGGGTCTCAAGCATGCCGGTCTTTGTTGCCATAACCGTCTGGAAAACGTGTAAGTAGTAAGTTTTACAATCAAGACGAAAGTGTAAGGCATTTCTGAGAGAGAGATGCATTTCACTTACTGCATTAACAGCAGCTGATTTGTTTCAGTAGTTGAAGATCCACATGTTGATGCATGTAAGTCCCCGTTTTGATTATCCTCTGTCAAACCAAATGGTGAATGAGGTTCAACATGGACCCCGTGGACACCCTCAAGGGCTTTACTGCGTTTTAGTATACTGTTAGGACTCATGTGCTTTTTGTCACACGAAATGCAGATCAACTTGAGTGCCAGCAATTTGCTGGCACCAGTTTGGATGGAAAGTTCTGAGTGCTAGCCAATTCCCCTGTATTAAAATTATAAATTTATAATATTAGTGTTGATTTATAAAATCCAGAATGCAAATGAAGTGTTTAATACCAAAGATATAAATTAACTCAAGCGACCTACTATATGTACTAAATTTCCATTTCATTGGCCCTACCAAATAGTATGAACAAACCTATCTAAAATCGATGGTACTAGATGAGTAGATGATATATACATCAAATGATTTGCCATGCTAGAATCAAGCTTGACTTCTAAGTTAAAAATATGTCATAACTTATTTTTTGGATATCCTATAATCCATTTTTAAGATTGTCTTTAACATAGACATTTCCATGTCATCCCTTTTTCAGTTTGTCCGAAGTAAGACAACCAAAACAAATCAAATAGTAGACATGTAGCATGGATCACTGCTACATGTGAAGCCATAACTGTTGCCAGTGGCAATATGCACAGAACAAGAACGTAAACACGTGGAATTTGGACAGCCAATTGGTAAATGCACACAGGGAAGGGGGTTGCGCAGAAGAAAATCCACTCTCATAGTCCAGTGTGTTTATTATCAAGGAAATGATTCACTCAATTTATTTTTTTGACTTCAAGTCAAGTGTAATCTCTTGCCATCTAATTCTTATCCTGCATGTCTTGTTTGAGTCCCACATAAGGTAGTAAGAGATCACAATTAACATTGTCAAGTGAAAAAATAAATTTAGAGGATCTAGTTCCCGGTTCCCATTCATTCAATATAAACTGCATCTTCTAGCAATCTTACAACCATATATTTAAGATAGTCATCAAATGTTTCTATTTCAACATCATATTCATTCAATTCAACTAAGAATGAATGTTTAGTTAAACTAAGAATATATGTTATCTCACTGCTTAAACTCAACCGTTTCATATATGTTATCTCCTATGCTTGGTCCAACAGCAATTGGCATTGTCAACTAATAATGAATGTTTAGTTAAACTAAGAATACGAAGTGGAAACCCAATTCCTAATAATAACATGCTTACATGGTTGTTAACAAATTCATATAAACATACAATAGAATTGCAAAAGCATAATAACAACAATTTAGGAGCATGTATAATAGAATTGAATGAATCAATTCGAAACTTAAGTGTGTGCTGAGAGAGAGAAAGAGGGAGAACCTGTATAGAGGGAGATATGGAGAAGTAGTTGGTTGAATTCAGTGAATAAAAAGGAAAACTTTATGAATGTTGATGAAAGAAAACAAAAAAGGGAATGGAATAAAGAAGAGGAAGATGCTCCTTAACAGAAGAATCTTCCTCCTTGAGTCCAAGGATATTCGCCCCCACAGCGAATTTCACCAAATCAACATTAAAATCACTAATTATCGCTCCTTCCGTGTTTTATTTTAAATCATTACCAGTTTCTTCGAAAAGTAGTTAAGTTCTACATACGAAGGATTTACCACTTCCGTTTCACTCACGCACAAGCGTTTTTCTTTTTACTAATTTGACTGCCGAAGACTATCCTTTTAGGAATTGGGATTCGGATTAATAGTAAAATAGAATAAGGGTTTAGGGTTTAGTTTTTTCGGACAGGATGAGAAAAGCATGTCAAATTAGTTATTAAAATTAACTATCATGCATATATTTATCAATTTATGTATAAATATATATATTATTTAATTTATTTTTAGTTTATATTTTTATATTTTAATATATATTTTATATTATTAACTGATTTTAATATATACT
>NC_029781.3:103889458-103890571 GCF_000817695.3 Arachis duranensis
AATTTTCGGACCAGATATCACAAAGGAAAAATGCAATATTATCGTGATGTTACGGTAACAATACCAATTATAATTAATTATTATTTTTAAAATTTTAAAATTAAAAATTAAAAATAATTAATTAATATCTAATTTATAATTTTAATTTTAATTCTTTTAAAGAGACCTACTACACATATAAGTCTTTTTGGCTTACAAGTTGGCACAAGCCCAACAAAAAACACGCATTACACTCTCACATTCAAGAACGCTCCGCCGCAAGAATCACCTTTGTCGGGAAGACTTTCGACGATACTTCACCTTGAATACCCCTTAAAACCACCAGACCGAATACCACTTTGTTGGGCCAACCGTGAAGAGCTCTCGACAATCGGGGAGACTTCGGAGAGAAATCAAGTGAGAGAACATAAGATGAGAAGACACACATCCAACTCAAGACCTTAAGGTGTCAAGTAAATGGGTCTCTCATCTTATAAACTCATCACTCTTCCTTGCTTTCTTTGATGTGGGACTAACTTCAACACTCCTCACACTTGCAACACTAACACCTTATGCATAATTCAGAACTCTTTCTCTTTCTCCTCCTCATCTTCTGCTGTTTTTTCTTCTTCAAAAACGATGTAAGAGTTTGATGTCAAAAAATAATGGAAATCGAGAATAACGAAGAAAGAAAACAGAGAGAAAAGCACGTAAATAAAGATGGAGAAAGAGAAGGCAAGAAACGAAAGAAAAGAAGAAAAAGAGGAAGAGGAAGAAAAACGTGCAGTAAGAAGAAGAAGAAGAAGGTGCAGTGAAAACGTGCAGTAACGGTTGAAAAATGAGAAAGAGAAGGCAAGAAACGAAAGAAAAGAAGAAGAAGAGGAAGAAGAAGAAGAAGAACGTGCAGGAAAAAAAAGAAGGAAATGCACTTATAAAAATTTGTATAAAAAACGCTTGTACGTGGAGAATTTCTCACATTGTAATTCATGGTTCTTATTTGTTAAGAAGTTTACAATCTTACTTACCATCATATCTATCCAAACTCCAAAATCATGCCGTGTAACTAAAATAATATTTTATAATAAAATTTTATATTTTTATATTTTAATTAATATTTTTTATTATATAATATTA
>NC_029781.3:103890663-103902896 GCF_000817695.3 Arachis duranensis
ATCTTAATACTATTAGGAACAAAAATATTAAAAGTTTTACTCTTTTGCAAAAATAACAAATTTTTCTTTTATTAAAAAATAAAAAACTTTCTCCCTATACTCAATTATGGTACATTTCAATATCAACACGGTACAACCCTATGAAGTGATAACAAAACTCTATCCTTCGGATAGTAATGGATGAAATCTATGAACCAACAAATTAAATAACCTGAGGTAGCCTAAAGAATATGCAAGATTTACAAAAATAAATGGAAAATTGTACAAAAGATGACTTCTCATCATCTTGGTGGGACATCTGAGATAGGAAGCATTTCTATTTGTCCTCTTTCAAAATTTTCTCTTTGAATTTGATTCCCATTAATCTTCTCAGCTTCTTTTGAAATCTGAATGTCACTGGGAAAGTAATATTGACAAATGAATTTTACAAGGAAACGAGGAAGCAATGCTGTTATGATGATTCCAAGCAACAATAACCAGAACAATCCTGTGCTTGCAACATTAAAGAAGTCCCTGCCAAAGTTGTAGGTAGATGCATATAAAGGTTAGTGTTCAGTTCAACTGTTTCTGTTAAGAAGCAATGTAAATGTAACACGACAGACATACTTGTTATTTGTTATAAAGGGTAGGTGGACACATAAATATTCCGAGTTAACGTAATTTTAAAAAAAGATGAAATTTAAAGGTGTAATATAGACCATTTAATTTGATAGTTATATAATAATTATATGATTGATTTATTATATGATTTGAACTTGTGATGTATTATAAAGATTTTATCAAAATACTTGTATTAATATTTAATTATTATATTATTGCTTTCAATATTTTGTGTTGAATATATATTTTAAAACTTTATAATTAGTATTTTATAAATATAATTATAAAAATAATGTTATATATCCAAATTTTTTTATTAATCAAGTCCAACTAAATTAATTTAACATAACAAAAATTATTTATGACTAATATTATTTTAAATTTTATTATTTAATTTTATTAGACTTAATTTATAAAAAGATTTAAATATCTAGCATTACTCATAATATAATAGAGTTGAACAAATTCTAAGCTTCAATGAGTGATATATTCGTTAAATGTCTAACATTTTCAAGACACCCTATTCAATTAAGAATATAGCTCACTCTAATAAAAAAACATACAGCTTGAATAATTATAAATTATAACAATATTTATATTAAAGTGCGTACCCTGAGTTAACTTAACATTCTCTCGTTTTAAACTAGATATTTAGTGTATGAATTAAGTATCTTCTAATTAATTAGGAAAGAAGTATAAGTGAATGTACAAGTTAACTTAACATTCATCTAACGGCTCTTAACTGTCAATTTCACGTGAAGTCGACTGCACCTAAATTTTCATCATATTTATAAGTGAAAACTCAAGTACAGTTGATTTCATGTAAAGTTGATAACTGAGAGCCGTCAAATGATTAAACTGATTTGACTAAATTTTCATCTAACGATTCTCAACGACTACACCTGAGTTTTCACCATATCTATAGCAAACTAAAGCGTAGAAAGCAAAAGAATGGGAGAAAGAGAATACATACCAGTAGCCAGGAAACGTGGGTATAGCATCAATGACCATGACACTAATGAAAGTGGCAACAATTGACCCCCATATGGAAAAATGAGTCAACCAATTCCACCTGAAGACATCCATGGCCAAGTGTAAATTTACCAAAATAACCACCGCTAGTGTCCAGAGATCCCCAATGCTTCCAACATCAACATCAGTGCTCCAATATGCAAAGAGGGGTGCCCAAAAGATTACCATGCTTTGCCATAAAGTGTCGAGCATTGTCAAAATAAATAGCTTCTTGTTGTATGCCTCGTCTCTCTGCCCAGCCCCATAGAGCTGAGGATACTTGAGGAGAGTCCTTTTTCCAAGATCCTTGTCAAGAATACCAACTATGATTGTTGGCAATGAGCTGTATATTATTGAATATAACGTGGTGCTCCATTCATTTATGGCAGTTGTTAAAGTGAAGGCAGTGTAGAGCACATACCTACAATTTGAAAGCATAACACAAACATATCAAATTTTAGAGGAATACATCTATAACGAATTGTTGCATTTATTTTTTATTATTAAAAATCCGACTAATTAAATCGGACCTGATCGAAGTTCTATTAAGATGTTAAAATATAGATTTGTATGTTGGATTAGAACTTACCAAAATAGGACAAGAACAAGGACAGCATTTCTATAAAAGTTGTAGAGTATCATGTAGCCAAGCCGCTGGTAATTCCAGTGTCCATGAATCAACAAGAGAGGAACTATAAACCTAAACTGGCCCATGGCGAAATCGGACGCCATTACGGCTTGCCGGCCCTCTTGGCCGCTGATGCCAACTCCAACATCAGCCATTTGAATCATGGAGACATCATTAGCACCTGTGACACATTCATAATGAAGTTTGTTACACTGCAAAAACAACGTAAGTGCCTTTTTTTTCTTCTTTTTTATTTTTTTGTTATTGGATCATGTCAAGATGAGAAACTTCATGAGAAGAAGTCATACCGTCTCCAATGGCAAGCGTCATTTCGGCTGTCCTCTTCTTAACAAGGGCAACTATGCCGGCCTTCTGCAGCGGCGCCACTCGACAACAGAGAACAACAGAACATCTACTTGCAAGTTTAAATAACTGAATCAACAGAACAATCCAAAATTAGCTACAAAAAAAGGAAGGGGAAAAAAATTCATTTCAGCAAACAGAATCCAAAAGATTTGATTAACAGAACTAACCTGCTCCTCTAGTTCACTATCAAGAACATATACGAGGCTAGTACCATCAATGATCAATGCTATCTGACTTGTCATTGCATCAAAACCTCCTTCAATCTTGTTTGAAACAATGGCATCTTGCAAACTCTTTCTACACGACTCTCTATTTTTGCTATTGATTATGATTTGAGTCATTCTGTTTGTTAGAAGCTTTGATGAGTATCCAATTGATATAGCAGTTTCTTGTTTGTCTCCGGTTAGCACCCATACTTTTATTCCAGCTGTCCTTAGAGACTCAATGGATTCCGGCACACCCTGCTGAAGCTTGTCTTCGATAGCCGATGCACCTAAGATGCAGAGGTTTCTCTCTACATTGACAGCAACCTTGCGAAGCATGGCGGCCCTGCCAAACAAAGAGGTGCTCGCTGCCTCAAAGGCAGTGTGCCATTGCTCAAACTCTGAAGCATTTAAATCCCTCATTCCAATCACAAGGGTTCTTAAACCCATTGAGGAATAAGAGTGAAGATGAGCTTCAGTTGCTCTTATAATGTCCATGTTAGATGATTTATCTATCACATTTAGCATAGATGTATCCGCTCCTTTCACGAAAATTTTCACTGAATTGTCAGGGCTGCCCAATAAAACTGATGCATTGGAAGTAACAAGTGATTCACTAACTTCTAATCAGCTTTGATCAGTTTTCTATCTGAATCAGTTACAAGATGTTAGTGGTAACTAACTTCTAACAATGAGAAAAAGTTAATTTGAGGAGAGAATAACAAATGTGCTTACCAACACAAAAAGATACCTTAAATCTTACTTGCTCCGCAAGTTAGGCAAAGAAGAGGAAAACGACAATGCTATCATGATCATCAACAAAACAAAACGAAGTTATTTAACTAACTAACTAACCTGTGTCTTTCTCCTTGAATATCAATGACTATATGGCCCGAGGTTCGTTCTATAAGCATAAAACCATAGGCAGCGGCTGCGTATGCCAATGCTTGTTCATCTGGTGATTCCCCTTGGTAATCTATCAGCTTGACATCATGATCAGGGGTATCAACAATAATAGGAACAATGGTATTGCAGCTTGCCAGTGCTAGAAAGAAATCATAGATCCGTTTTCCCTCCTTATGCTCAATTCCACTTCTTGATAATGCCAAAAGCTCTGGATTTACTTTCACATTCATCTTTGGCCTCAACACCTTTCCATCTACTGCTAGCAAAACATAGTTACATCAATTAAAACATGTTATTGACGAAAACAGCTACCAGTATAAAATATATGTTAGAAATATAAAATCTCACCTTGCGTGAAGTATTCACCAGGTTGAATCTCGAGGCCAGATTTCGTCGAACTGTAATCAACTCCCCAGATGCTGGCGCACTGGAATTCCATCTTGTTCTCAGTAAGAGTACCAGTTTTATCCGAAAAGACATACTTAATCTGCCCCAAATCTTCATTGATATTCAAAGCCCTACACTGAAACCTTGACTTGGTAGCCCTATCATACATTCTATCATCTCTGATCATGAAATAGGCCTGGCCAACACGAACAAGCTCCATCGAAATGTACAATGAAATTGGGATCATAACCTGGAAAACTATAACTGACATGAGGAATGTGAAAATTATCTCCCAAAACCAACCATAATACTTATACTTCTTCGGTTTCCCACTGGAGAAGCTCAGCTTCCGGTAATACGGCATCAAATCAAGCTCGTCTTTGTGGCGCTTCAACCAAACCGCAGCACAAACGGACGTGACCGTACACAAAGCAACAAGGAAGCAAGAGAGCATGATGATCTCCGAATTCATTCGAGTCTCGAGCCGGCTTCTCTTCGACGGCGCACCGGAGCTGTTGAGCATAGCTTTAGTCTCACTGCCACAGTAAACAGCAACTCCCAAAGCCCAGCTTGTGTTCTTAAGCTCGCATCCTCTAAGCACAATGTTCGATGATGCAAGAGACAGTTTCTTTCCATCAACTTCCATGTTAGCTTGGAATCCATAAATGTTCCGATTCGGTTTCTCGCACTTGATTATTCCACCGAAATCAAACCTCTGTTTGGATTGAGTCTCTTGCTTGGCGTAGCGAGTTTTCAGATTTGACTCTCCGTCAAGATTTATAGTCTGAACATATGCAACTCCGGTAGGATCGGCGGTGGAGAGAAGGACAATATCGCAGGGGATCGTTTCGTTGGCGGCGATCTTAACGATTTCGCCGACGGTTATGTCCTTCCATGGCTTCTCCACGAAGCTTCCGTTAATCAAAACCGACGCTAGCCGGTTGTTCTCGACTTTATCGGAGCGGTGGCGCCGCCAATCCTCGAAGGCGTCTTTGACGGCGGTAACGAGCAGGACAAAGGCCAGAGGGAGAATCGAAACACCTCTACCGAAGACTGCAAGCTGAGGAAGCTGATTGAGAATGGCGATTATGAGAAAATAAATATACGCAACTCTGTGAAACTGTTCGAAGAGGTTTCTAGGGATGAATGTGAGGATTGAATATTTCGCGGTTCGGATTGAATTCCCTGCGAACTGAAGAATCTCGTTCGTCTTCTCCGGGTTGTTTATGTAAACAATTCTTGCATCTTCGTCTCTCAGTTCTTTCTGCGACATGCTGAATCCCTCCGACTCGCCGCCACCGCCGCGTTTTGACGAGCCGTATCGAACCGGCTTGGATGAAGAATTGCTGAAGCTCACTTCCTTGACGGAGCCGCCGCCGCTCCTTCCGGAGCTGCCGGAGCGGATCGACGATGAGTTGCTTTTGTTTATAACAGCATTGCTTGCTTGTTCAGAGGAAGTTGACTTTGACTTTTGTTGTTCAGAAAAAACTGGAATAGTTGGAAGCTCTTGAATACTATTTGGAGTTCTTGGAGATGGTATCAAAAGAGGCCTAGAACCCATTGTAATAAATTAATAATAATAACAACAATATTATTCAGAGAATATAATCATGTGTCAGAATTTCTAACAAACAAACTAACTAATTAACCAACTTTCTAAGTTTGGAGCTGTAGTTGCTGATAGCAATGGATTAAGGCTTCAAGTAACAGAGGAAATGGATGGTGGTTTGTTATGAAATAATAATGTACAAAAAAATGAGGATCGGATTATTTTTGGTGTATAAGAAAGAATGGGAATGTAAGAAGCGTGTTGATGAGAGAGAGGTGAAAAATTGCAGAAAGTCAAAGGCATTGTAGAGAGAGGTTAGGAGTTAGTCTACGACGGAAATTGCAAGAAATTGAAGAACAAGTCGTAATGGGTGGCGACAGCATGTGTTGTCCAGAAGCACAACTTAATTAAAATAAAATGTGGTGGCTTTAGATTTTATTATTAATTTATTATTCTAATCCAGGAAATTAGCAATACTTCTTAATCAATAAATGTTATTATTTTAAATCAATATTTAATAACAACAATTTTTGTTCATATATACATAAATTTAAATACAAAAAATATATAATTTATATTTATATTTATATTTATTCAAATTATTTAATATTTTTATTAACTAAATAATAGTCAAAATTATTAAAATCTGCTGCCTCTTGAATTTTTGGAAAAAAATTTAGGGGAACAGTTCTTTAGTAATATTTAACTAACAACTTTATTGTATTTATTTGGATTTTTTTTCTTTCTTGTCACGTCTAGAAAACTGCTTATCATATTATGACATGATTGGAGGATTTTATAATTCTTTTAGTTAATAAATTTAATTTGTTTGAATTATCACGGTTCTAAAGTACGAAAATTAATAAAATGAGAAAATAATCTAATCACTGTTAAATAAAAAGTGAGACTTATATATAGTAAAAGTTATAAAATTAGTAATAATAATTAAATAATTATTTTTTTATTTTAAATGATATTTTTTATTTTATTTATGATAATGATGGTTTTTAAACAAGAAAAAAAAAACATTTTTTTTAATTCATAACAATAGAAAACTAAACGAATACGAAAATTAAGCTTAAAAAGGACAAACTTCAGTTAATATAGTTAATATTACACGTATTTTCCTTTTAAAAAATAATGCAACTCAAATATTTTAAAATTTTATAAAAAGAAATTAAATTATCATAATAACACATATGCTAAAAAATTTGGATATGAAAATAAAATAAGTGTTATATCTTAACATAGTAATTTTTAGTGTTTTTTAAAACTATTGGAGGATTCTTCGATTTATGTTTAAAAAATTTTAAAAGTTTGGAGTATACAAATCGGATGGTCGATTTCTGTATTTTTTAAAAATCGTACGGTCCGATTTGTACTCCATACATTAAATCATCCCACATTTTAAAAAATATTACGATAGATCACAATTTAAAAAAAATACCATTGTTAATCCAATATTAAAAATAAAAAATGTAACACATAATCATGAATTATCATAAAAAAAATTGAGTGAATTGTGGAATCAAAATTAAATTTTTAATAATTATTTTAAATGAAATGGAAAAATTATCCGTGGAGAGGATGATAGAGAATGGAAAGAGCATTATTAAACTTTCAATAAATAGATTATTATTGAATCTTCCTTTTGATGTTCTAGAAGGTCTGCCGGGAGGTTTTATTATTCAAATTCTTGGGGTGCCTGAATTTGACTGGATCATTGATTTAGAAAAGAAAATTATTTATTTTTTATTTTATTTTAATTTGGTGGAAATTTATTCATAAAGAATTACGGGTATATGTAAATGATTCCACTTACGAAAGCATATAAATCATTGTACATGCACTAAAACGAATGGACTATTAAATATTATTTTACTAATAAACTAAGAAATACATATACAAGTTATTTTGTTCTTCCCATTATAAAATCTGTATTACACAATTAATTTGTGACATAATACATGTTATAATAAAAATGTATGAAGCCTCCACGTGTTGTTAGTAATTTCATTTAATTTAATTATTTTCATTTATTCATTATATTTAATCATGAAATTAAGCCATGAATTATTCTTTGTACAGACTGAGGGAAAAAATATTGTATATTTGGAGGAAGAAAAATTAAACATTCCTTTTTTTTTTCAATTAAAGAAGTTTATCCATGTGTGATGGACGAAAAAATTTTACTTGGTTGGACTTTAATTTGTAATTAATAAAAAAAAGTCATGTATTTTTCAATGTTACTAGTATATGAAAGTACGGCAGTTATTATTAGATTAGATGGTTGATAAGTCATGAATTAATTAAGTTAAATGAAACTTAATGCATAAGAGGAAAGTCAAATAATGAACACGAGGTCATCATCATATCCATATGGTAAATTAAATATCCAGAAAAAATTGCAACTTAATGGTCAAATAATATAAACAAAAATAAGATAATAGTCATCTATCACATTTTCTAAGAAAACTCAACTATTCAAATAATAAGGTTAATTTAGATATATAAAAAACTCAATATAAAATATAGTTAAAGATATATAGAAAAATCTAAAACAATAAAAAAATCACAGAATTTAAAGAATAAGAAAATCACACGAGAGGTTTATTATAGTTTGAACAAGACTTGTTTACATTTAATATTCAACATAACCACCATAAGAGTTTTCACTGTGTTTTAACTTTTAACTTTCATATTAGTTCTTACTACGATTAAGTCTTTTGACAATATATTATTTCCTCAAATATTTTTTTGGCTATATTTTTTGTTTCAAGTCCGCTGAAAATAGGCTTTTTTTTATTTAAATAAAATAAAATATTTAGTTCACCTAAAAAAATATATATTTATTTATTCAAAAAAGATTCAGTATTATTTTCATTATTAGTATCAACGTAAATATTATCATTTTTGTTTTTTGTTTACTAACGAAAATATAATTAAATATTTAAAACAGTAAAATTATGTATGACAATTTAAATTAGTAAATAAAAAATCCTAAAAATAAGAGTAATGTTTGGTTGATGTCTAGGTCATAGGAGATATGGGCAGGAGATATGCGTTTATAGTTTGCTGACTGAAACACAAATTTTCCATGAATATGGCAACACAGAAGTACACATGAAGACCATGTCTTTAATGTTTGGATAAGGTTTTATTCTAACTTCCAATGTTTGGATCAAAAAATTTTAATTTGATTTTTAATGTTTTAAATATTTTATTTCTCTCCTACAAAATTTTAAATAAATTTAATATTATTTTATAATTAAATTTAACACAAATAATTAAAATAATAGGTGATATAAATTATTTGTTAACTCATTTTTTTTCATGTTAAAAAAATATAACTAAAATCTTTTTATTACACTTATTTTTTTATTTTTTTTATAAATAAATTTCAAATTCTATATATTAATCATTTAAAGCTCCATAATAAAAAAAATTATATTAGTGATTGTTAGTAAATTAATTTTATTTATATATTAAAAAAATGTTATTGACTTTTTAGTATAATAATTTTTTTTTAAGTCAGATAATTTCATTCCTAAAATGAAAGAAACATATAGGTGTTCATATATGAGATAAATAAAAGAAATGGGGGATTTCTAACGCTTTGTTATAGAAGTAACATCATATAATAATCTAATAAGAGAGATAAAAAAGTAAAGTGCCCATCAATTAGGAAGTGGGAATTTGTTGAAATCAGAGTCTTCGGTACTCTTTCTAGTAGCTGGTAAGCCCATGTTTTACCAAATTTCCTTTCATTTTACACAACGGAAGATGCAATTTCTGAAAATTGTAGGCATCTTCTGTAGATAGGTCGAATCGATGGGATGCGATGATGAAACTTTTGCAGCACTGAAAGCTTTTTAAGGAAGCCCCTCCAGAGAAAAATCTTAATCTTCCATGAGATTTTCAGCTTCCACAGTTCTCGCCACAAATTTCGTTGTCTCGTAATCTCTTGGCAAAATTCAATGGGAGGATGCGAGAACCCATAAGCCACACGGTACCTAGTATTCACTTCATACAGACCACTTTTATTAAGGGCCCAATAAATTTTATCTTCTCCACCCCCAACTGTTGTTGCTAGCACACGCTGACTAGTGTCCTCAGAAAAAATACTTCTAATTAGAGTTTGATTTCATTGACCATTAGAAAGTATTAAATTTGTTACCATCAATAGTGGTTGATTTTGTAGATTGGAAATTTCAGATGAAGAAACAACATAAAGATGTGGAGGAGCAAGCGAAGGATCACTAAAGATTCGGATACTGGATCCATCACCAACTTGCCAAACCAGCCCCTTTTCAACAACCTTATGCCCATCCAATATGCTACGCCACCCCCACGAAGGTACTATTCTGATCTCTGCATTCATTATAGAAATGTATCAAAAATATTTACTTTTGAGGAGTCTAGATAGGAGTGACTGTGGCTGAGAGATAATTTTTCAACATTGTGTTGCTAATAGCGCCAAATTCTGAGCCCCTAGGTCCTTAAAACCTAGTTCACCTTTCAATTTCGGTCTTGTCATAGTATCCCAACTAACTCATGCCATTTTTCGCTCTGTACCTTTTTTACTCCACCAAAATTGGGAGAGTATGTTGTGAATCTCCCTAATTAAAGTGTCAGAAAGACGGAAACATGATAATGAATAAATTGGGACAGCCTTCCTAATAGCTTTGATTAGAACATGTCTGCCTGAAGAGGAGAGAAGTTTTCTTTTTTACCCTTGAACTCGCTTCCTCACCTTGTCCTTGATTTCTTCGAAGGTGGCGTTTTTTTTATTTTTGGACTGTAGATAGAAGACCCAAATATTTATTCTGTGCACCAATATGATCAATTTCCAATTTCTGAGCTAGTAGTAATTGAGTAGCGGGAGTAGTATTATTACTAAATAATAGAGTTGATTTATGCAAATTAACTTTTTGGCCACTGAACCCCTTGTATGACTAAAGAAGATTGAGAATATTTTCACAACTGTTGTAACACCCTAAATTAATATTCTACCTTTAAAGGCCTTTAAGTAGGGTGTCACACTTAATATGAAAAAAAGCAGATAACTAAATCGTTAGGTAAGAAGAGAAGGAAAATACATGCGAAACTTTGGGTGGAAATCGAGTAGTACTAAAAGGATGAAATTGAACAAAACTCAAAGGGGTTCAAGCAAACATAAAAGAATTCCTATGAACACGGTTCTAAAGGAGATAGTGCTTAAAGGTAACTATGACGAAAAGGAAACTAACGCATCCTAACTAGTTTCATCGAAGAAACTTCCATCCTTGTGTCATGTCTTATCCTTGGCTCGGGTTGTCGGATTCCTCTTCCTCGGTTTCGGAGTCAGACTCGAGGTGTACCACCTTAGATGACCGCTTCTTAGATGCTGAAGCGTTCCTATCTAGGAAGGTTACGACGGGCAGCTGGGGTTCTTCTTCCACGAACTCTCGATCTAAGTAGATAGTTTGGAGCACGGTAGTAGTGGTCACAACTATCCACGCGTGCTTCGAGGGGTCATACTCAGAAGTTACCTTCGGGGGACACTGCGTCGTCTCTATCCGCTGTGCCATGTTCCTCTGGAGACAGTATGGGAAAAGAAAGGGAGTGAGAACCTAACGTCTCAGTAGGAGTGCTATGCAACACCTCCATATCCATCTCCAGCCCACGTGCGGGATTTTTAAAAAGAGCGTATAACGTGGCATGTAATATGTATCTTTCTTGTAAAACATGTGTGAAAAAAGGAAAGCATATAGGAAAATAGAAGGATAACATCTTAAGTAACATCAACATAATCATAATTAAATCTAAAAAAAAAATATAAACATTAAACTTTCATTCATGCTTTCTTCTTTCTTAACTTTTAACTTTTATGGAAGGTATTGAGCTCAAACCGGTATAAATGAGAGTCCCCTTCCCTTACCGAAGGTTCTTATCTCGAGTGTCTTGGCAATCACCTTCCCTTACCGAAGGATCATCTCGATCGATCACCCTCCCTTACCGAGGGATCATCTCGATATCTTGTCTTTGGGGGTCACCTTCCCTTACCGAAGGATCACTCCCTCAGTTCAATTTGCAATCAAGGTTATTTAGACATACACAAGAAAAGAGTTATATCAACAAAGATATCTTATTATATAACATTGATGGGAGTTTCCTTCCCTTACCGAAGGTTCCCAAAGGTTTGCCGATCACCTTCCCTTACCGAAGGATCATCTCGATTCGATCACCTTCCCTTATCGAAGGATCATCTCGATTATCTTGTCTTTGGGGGTCACCTTCCCTTACCGAAGGATCATTCCCTCAGTTCAATTTACACATAGGTTGTTTAAACATACACGAGAGAAAAATCATATAAGAAGAGATCATGGAAGAAAAGGAACAATTGTGATAATAAGGGATATATGAAAATCATGAGACTCTAGCATGTGTATAGATATTCTAATTAAAAGATCTTGGTAATATAATAGCATGGATTGAAAGAGGTCATATCAAAGTACAGAAAATATGGCATTTTAAATAATTGCACAAAATATTAAAGAAATTATGTACTCTCGATCCTAAAGGAGTAATATAATGGTGCAAC
>NC_029781.3:103903027-103937548 GCF_000817695.3 Arachis duranensis
TAGTAGAATAGGGTATATTAGATGTTTGAATAAAATATTTAAGAAAGCATGTACTCTTTTTAACTCATGAAAATATTAATATTCATCTAATGGTATAAAAGTCAATATAATTTCATGTAATAAAATGAGGGATATTAATTAGCTGAATAAAACAATTATAAAGAAACATGTACTCTTGACCCTAAGAAGATATTAATGATATAATGTACAAAATATAATCTAAGTGCATATTGTAAAAAAGTGGGTATTTGAAATACTTGGATTAGATACTATAAGAAGCATGTACCCATTGATCTTTAAAATAAAAGAGCAATAATAACATAATGATATAAGGGGTCATTTAGTTGCATATAATAAAATAGGGTTCTTTGAATAAGACACAAAAAGGAGCATGTACTCTCAACATTAAAGGAATAATAATGATGTAACGATATCAAAGGTCATGTAAGGCACATAGTAAAATTAGGAAATGTTAAATAATTTAATAAAACATTTTAAAGGGACATGTACTCTTAACATGAAAGGAATGAATGGTAATTAAAAGGTCATGTAAATGCACATAGAAAAGATATGGGATACATATTAATGGATTTAAGAGGGTATAATTGACATAATAGATAATCATGCTCAGTGTAGATGAGAGATAAGCAAAGAATAATTCATGCCATAAAATACATGAAAGATGATAGCCATGCATGGATGGAAGAAAATAAAACAGAACATACTACATGCCAACATAAGTAAGAAAGGCATAATTCCCTACTCTTTTTCCTAACGCTTCTTCGAGCTTGCCTCTTATGTTTGCCCACAGAATATTATTTCTTTGTAGAGAGAGAAGGGAGAGGATGTTTATATAAATTTGGGGATAGGGTGGTTGGGATATTTTAAATTCAAACGGAAGGCGGTTACTAGATTCCTATCCATAATTCAAAATTCTAAGCCCAACTTCCAACTGACTTTCAAATTCAAATTAAATTTTTGTTTCTAGAAGGGGTGGTTGTTACATTATCACCCCCGTAAGAAAAGAATTTGTCCCCAAATTCCATGTCTGAACTTGGCCGGTAAGGGTCGTCTTAAATAACTTAGGGGTCTTACTGAAATTTCCTATTGTTTGGGAGAAAAGGAGATCCTCACCATGATTGTTACCTGTAAACAAGTTCGGGAACTTCTGTCTCATGTCTGCCTCTTTTTCCCATGTGTAGTCTCTGGAATTTCCGCTACCCCATGCCACTCTTACCAATTGTATCGTCTTGCTCCTTGGTTGCTTCGTGTTTCTGTCTACAATCTCTATGGCTGGTAGTTCAGAAGTCAGGTCATTTTTGAGTGTTACATCCTCTTGCTGCAACACATGGCTTGGATCGTGCTGGTATTTTCGGAGTTGGGACACGTGGAACACGTTGTGTAGTCTTGATAGATTTGGTGGTAGGGCAAGCTGGTATGCCGACTTTCCTATACGCCGGAGGATTTGGAATGGACCCAGGTACCGGGGCCTTAGTTTTCGTACTTTAAGAGCCCTCCCTACCCCGGTGGTGGGGTGATTTTTAGGAATACGTGATCGCCTTCCTGAAATTCGAGGGGTTTTCTTCGTTGATCTGCATAACTCTTTTGTCGACTTTGGGCGGTGCGCCTTCTTCCTCTTATCCTCTTGATATCTTCTGTGGTCTGTCTTACTAACCCTAAGTAGCCTTTATCTTCCGGTCCGTACCAGCATAAATGAGATTGGCATCTTCGCCCGTACAGTGCCTCATATGGTGCCATCCCGATGCTACCATGGTAACTGTTGTTATAAGCAAACTCGATCAGTGGTAGGTGACTCTCCCACTTTCCTGGTTTGTCCAGGACACAAGCTCGTAACATGTCTTCCAACGTCTGGATGGTCCTCTCTGTTTGCAGGTGGTATGATGTGCTTAGGCACAATTTTATCCCGAAATGCCTTCTGCAGTGCGTTCCAAAACCTCGAGGTAAATCTTGAGTCTCTGTCCGAGACTATGGTTGTTGGTACCCCATGTAACCTCACGATCTCTTTGATATATAGTGTGGCTAGTCTTTCCAATGAGTCGGTTGCCTTAACTGGTAGAAAGTGGGCAGTCTTTGTAAGTCGGTCCACGATGACCCATATAGCGTCACGCCCCGCTTGAGTACGAGGTAGTCCCATGACGAAATCCATCGATATGTCCTCCCATTTCCACTTTAGGATGCCAAGGGGTTGCAATACCCCTGATGGTTTCTGGTGTTCAATTTTTACCTTCTGACAAAACCAGACATTTATTCACGACTGTAGCTAAATCCTTTTTCAAATCATGGTACATCTTTGTCATGCCAGGATGAATGGTAAAATCTCCTTTGTGGGCTTCTTCTGCAATCTTGCTTTGAAGATCGCCTCCCCTTGGGACACAGATTCGACCTTGGTATCTCCACACCTTGTCCTCTCCTTCGGTGAAGCCTTTCAATTTTCCTTCTTTGACAAGGCGCAGGGTTTCTTGAAAATCGGGATCGGAACTCTGCGCCTTAGTTATTTGTTCTTTGAATTGACTTGCCGCTGTTAGGTGGTTCAGACGTATGCTTTTTGGAGCGAGGGTGACTTGTAAGTTCATGTCTCTGAAATTCTTTATCAACTCTGCCTCTTTTATCATTAGCCATGATGCCTTGAGTACCTTCCGACCCAGAGCGTCAGCCACCAAGTTAGCCTTTCCTGGGTGGTAATTTAGAACAAAGTCATAATCTTTAAGAAACTCCATCCACCTCCTTTGTCGCATGTTGAGTTCCTTCTGGTCGAATAGGTACTTTAAGCTCTTATGATCGGAAAATACTTGAAATCCAACTCCGTACAATGATGCCTCCATGTCTTCAGCGCAAATACTATCGCGGCTAGTTCAAGGTCGTGAGTTGGATAGTTGGCTTCGTGGGTCTTCGGTTGTCTTGACGCATACGCCACTACCTTTTTGCATTGCATTAGTACGCAACCCAATCCTTGTCCTGAGGCATCGCAGTAAACTTCGAAAGCCATGTCGGGGATAGGTAAGGCTAGTACTGGGGCGGATGTCAAGCGACACTTTAACTCTTGGAAGCTTATTTCGCAGTCTGGCATCTAAGTAAACGGGGTATCCTTCCTGGTTAAACGAGTTAATGGCAGGGCTAGTTGAGAAAACCCCCTTATGAACCTTCTATAGTAGCCCGCCAATCCAAAAAAACTCCTTATTTCTGTGACTGACGTCGGCCTTTCCTAGTTTAGTACCGAGTCTATCTTACTGGGATCTACTGATATTCCGTTGCCGGAAACCATATGTCCAAGAAATTGTACCTCCTTCATCCAAAACTCACACTTGGATAGTTTTGCGTACAACTTTTTCTCTCGAAGGGTCCCCAGTATTACACGCAAGTGCTCCCTGTGTTCTTCTTCTGTTTTGGAGAAAATCAAAATATCATCTATGAATACCACCACGAAACTGTCGAGGTAAGGTCGAAAAATTCCATTCATGTAGTCCATAAAGACGGCGGGGGCATTGGTCAACCCAAAAGACATTACTGTGAAGTCGTTGTGTCCGTATCTCGTTCGAAATGCTGTCTTTGGAATGTCTTCCTCTCTTACCCTTATTTGATGATACCCTGATCCCATGTCGATCTTTGAGAACACTGTTGCACCTTATAGTTGGTCCATTAAGTCATCTATTCTTGGGAGGGGATACTTGTTCTTCACCGTGATTTTGTTGAGTTGCCTATAGTCCACGCAGGGACGCATGCTGCCATCCTTTTTCTTCACGAACAATACTGGAGCTCCCCAGGGAGAGGTTTAGCAAGGCATATCCTTGCCTTGTACGTGTGTCTTCGGAGGTTCTTGGAAGATCACGTGTGTCTCGTATGGATTGAGAAGGGAAGATGACTTTTCTCTCAAAACAATCTAACAAGACTCGGTTTTCGTTGAGCCAATCCATTCCTAGGATGATGTCTAATCCTACTAAAGGGAGGCACACTAGGTTAGCAAGGTATGACCTATCTGAAATGAGGATGCAAGTCCCCTGACAAACCTGCTGAGTTTTAACACTCTTACCGGCTGGGGTAGTCACCAGTAGGACATATGGTAGTTTGGTCATGGGTAAACTGATTCTACTAGTAGTAGAGAGAGATATAAATGGATGAGAAGCACCAGTATCGTAAAGAATAGTTAAAGGAACTCCATTAATTGTGCACTTACCCTTGATTCAATCTTCTGACTGGTGGGCTCCTTTGGCTTGCCATAAGTTTCCTGTTCATGGGTAACTATAAGGAAAAGTTCTATCAGTCGTACCTTCTAAAACAGGATCTCTAGGATCGACTTTGCTCTGATACCAATAATGTAACACCCTAAATTAATATTCTACCTTTAAAGGCCTTTAAGTAGGGTGTCACACTTAATATGAAAAAAAGCAGATAACTAAATCGTTAGGTAAGAAGAGAAGGAAAATACACGCAAAACTTTGGGTGGAAATTGAGTAGTACTAAAAGGATGAAATTGAACAAAACTCAAAGGGGTTCAAGCAAACATAAAAGAATTCCCATGAACACGGTTCTAAAGGAGATAGTGCTTAAAGGTAACTATGACGAAAAGGAAACTAACGCATCCTAACTAGTTTCATCGAAGAAACTTCCATCCTTGTGTCATGTCCTATCCTTGGCTCGGGTTGTCGGATTCCTCTTCCTCGGTTTCGGAGTCAGACTCGAGGTGTACCACCTTAGATGACCGCTTCTTAGATGCTGAAGCGTTCCTATCTAGGAAGGTTACGACGGGCAGCTGGGGTTCTTCTTCCACGAACTCTCGATCTAAGTAGATAGTTTGGAGCACGGTAGTAGTGGTCGCAACTACCCACGCGTGCTTCGAGGGGTCATACTCAGAAGTTACCTTCAGGGGACACTGCGTCGTCTCTATCCGCTGTGCCATGTTCCTCTGGAGACAGTATGGGAAAAGAAAGGGAGTGAGAACCTAACGTCTCAGTAGGAGTGCTATGCAACACCTCCATATCCATCTCCAGCCCACGTGCGGGATTTTTAAAAAGAGCGTATAACGTGGCATGTAATATGTATCTTTCTTGTAAAACATGTGTGCAAAAAGGAAAGCATATAGGAAAATAGAAGGATAACATCTTAAGTAACATCAACATAATCATAATTAAATCTAAAAAAAATCATAAATAAATCTTTAGAAAAAAACATCATCATGATCAAACTTTGCCATATACTTTCTCTTTTCCTTAACTTATAGCTTTTATGAAGGGTATTGAGCTCAAATCGGTATAAATGAGAGTCCACTTCCCTTACCGAAGGTTCTTATCTCGAATGTCTTGGTGATCACTTTTCCTTACCGAAGAATCATCTCGATCGATTACCCTCCCTTACCGAGGGATCATCTCGATATCTTATCTTTGGGGATCACCTTCCCTTACCGAAGGATCATCTCGATTCGATCACCTTCCCTTACCGAAGGATCATCTCACTTATCTTTTCTTTGGGGGTCACCTTCACTTACCAAAGGATCATTCCCTCAGTTTAATTTATAATTAGGATTGTTTAGGCATACACAAGAAGAGATTCATGCAAGAATAGATCATGCAAAAATAGATTGTGCAAGAGGTGGAACATATACCATGATAAAATGAGCATGTTGAATAATGATATTATAAGAAAGTGGGTACTCTCGGTCCTAGAGGGATATTAATAATACAATGTATAAAATATCACATAAGTGTTCATTTATAAAAAAATAGGATATTTTAAATAGTTGAATAGTTATAAGGGAGCATGTACTCTTAACTCAAAGAAATATTATTAATCCAATGGTTTAAAAGTTAATATAATTCCGTGTAATAAAATAGGGGATATTAATTAGCTGAATGAAATAATTATAAGGAAACATGTACTCTTGACCCTTAGAAGATGTTAGTAATATAATGTATAAAATATAATCTAAGTGCACATAGTAAGAATGGGGTATATTAAATACTGGAATAAAATATTATAAGGAAGCATATACCTTTTACTTTAAATTTTAAAGAGTAATAATAACATAATGATATAAGAGGTCATTTAGTTGCAGATAATAGAATAGAATACATTAAACAAGACATAAAAAAACATGTACACTTAACATTAAAGGGATAATAATAATATAATGGAATAAAAAGTCATGTAAATGCACATAATAAAGTTAGGGTGATTAAATAAAACATTATAAAGGAGCATGTACTCTCAACATTAAAGGAATAATAATGATGTAACAGTATCAAAGGTCATGTAAGGCACATAGTAAAATTAGGAAATGTTAAATAATTTAATAAACATTTTAAAGAGACATGTACTCTTAACATGAAAGGAATGAATGGTAATTAAAAGGTCATGTAAATGCACATAGAAAAGATATGGGATACATATTAATGGATTCAAAGGGTATAATTGACATAATAGATAATCATGCTCAGTGTAGACGAGAGATAAGCAAAGAATAATTCATGCCATAAAATACATGAAAGATGATAGCCATGCATGGATGGAAGAAAATAAAACAGAGCATACTACATGCCAACATAAGTAAGAAAGGCATAATTCCCTACTCTTTTTCCTAACGCTTCTTCGAGCTTGCCTCTTGTGTTTGCTCACAGAATATTATTTCTTTGTAGAGAGAGAAGGGAGAGGATTAGTATTTGAGAGGAGTGATTTTCTACCTATGGGTGCTCCCCTATTTATATACATTTGGGGATAGGGTGGTTGGGATATTTTAAATTCAAACGGAAGGCGGTTACTAGATTCCTATCCATAATTCAAAATTGTAAGCCCAGCTTCCAACTGACTTTCAAATTTCAAATTAAATTTTTGTTTCTAGAAGGGGTGGTTGTTACAACTGTTTTCTGACGCTTTGCAAAAAAGGATTGAGTCATCCGCAAACAATAAATAATTAACAGTAGGATATCTTCTATTGATATGAATACCTTTAATGAGACCGTTTTGCTCTGTCTTGTTTAGTAAAAAAGATAATCCTTCTGCACAGAAAAGAAAAATGTATGGAGATAGAGGGTCTCCTTGACGGATACCTCTATTTGGTTTAAAAAAACTAAAAGGTTGACCTTCAACAACTACAGATTAAGAAAATGTAGTCACCACCTCCTGTATCCAACCAATCTACCTAGATTTAAATCCTACCTTCTCCAAAATGAACCAAAGAAAATGCCACTCAACATGATCATAGGCTTTGCTCATATCCAATTTAACAGCCATTTCACTTGATAGGCCCCTCTTCTTTGTCTTTAGATAGTGCATACATTGATTAACGACTAGAACACTGTCTGAAATCAATCTACCCTTAATGAAGGCACTTTGATTATGGCTAATAAGCAAAGTCATAAATTTTTGTAGCCGATGGACTAGTACTTTAGAAATAATCTTATACACAATTGAGGAAAGGCTGATGGGTCTAACCTGTGTCATATCCTTTGCATAAAGAATCTTAGGAATGAGACAGATTTGTGTATGGTTGAAGCTCTTTAATAGTCTACCATTGACAAAGAAACTGCGGACAGCCTTAAAAATATCCTCCCCTACTAAACTCCAATAGAATTGAAAGAATTTAGACGTAAATACATCATCACCAGGGGCGCTCTGGGGGTGAACACTAAAGACCACATGTTTTACCTCATCAAAACTAACCAGTCTAGTTAATTTTCTGTTCATGGTTGCTGAAACTTTAGTTTCAAAATCTTCGAATGCATGTGTCGGATTAGCTTGGTTAATCGATGTGAAGATATCCTTGAAGTATGTTTCAGATACTTATGAAATTTTTTCATGGGTGGTAGTATACGTACCATCATTATTTTCCAGTTTCCAAATTTTATTTCTCTGGATTCTGGATTGGAGTGATTGGTGAAAGAAACTTGTATTTTTGTCCCCTTCTTTTAACCACTTTACACGAGATTTCTCCCTCCAATAGCTTTCCTCTCTAAAGTAAGCATCCTGTTGAGTTAAGAAATTAATTAAATTAATTAGTGATGACAAATATTATTTTATTGGGCAAAATAAATAATTAAATGTTGATTATTTATAACTATATTTTGCTGATTATTTAGAATTAAATGTTGCAGGCCAAAACATATATGAAGCAGCAGCCCAAGTGAATAAGAAAAATAAGGCTGGTGGGCTATAACATAAATAGAAGCCCAAAGAAAAACAAAGAAAGAAATCAGACGGACCAAGCAAATCAAGACCCGATCCAAACCCGACTTAAATTTAGCAAGCATTTTTCTCTCACTTGCTTTCACCTAATCAACGTACACTTTTTTCCCTCTTGATCAGAAATCACAGAAGAAAGAGAGAGCTTTTTTCCTAAACTATTCACCAAAGAAGCAAGAAAGAGAAAAGTTAAGCAAATGGTAAAAGTCTAATTACTCACATCAATCCATATCAAGAAGAGGTCAGAAGCTAAAGGCGACTTTGTTTTCTTCTACATGCATCTCATTTTTCTTCTCTTCTTCCCAACTCTTTGCTAGTCCGAAAATGTAATTCATGAAAAAGTTGATTTATGCTCTAATCTGCTGTGTATCTACGGTCACAAGTAAGTCTTGAGGACTAAGTAGCTTTTCAATGGTCAAGATCTGGGTTTACCATTGAGGATATATGTTTTCTGCTTTTCTATGGTTATCGGTCAACAAGAGAAGGTTAGAGCACAGTTTCCTTTCTAAGGATTAATGGGAAAAAGGTGAGATAGTGGGTTGGTGAAGCACACTGCTCAAAGTTTGACCTAGGAAGAAGAACCCAACAACATGCAAGGAGATAAAAAAAGTTTGCTGTTCATTTAGAAGGCAAGGAGAGAAAACCAGAGTTTGGTAAGAGGTGTTCTAAGAAAAGTTTCCCGAAGAAGTTCCTCTACTTGGACAATGCTTACTTTCAAAGAAGCATTCTGCCAATATTGAAGAACTAACTCAGAGACATGCAAGTCTAGTTTATCACGTAGCAAAGAGGCTGTTGATGAAGTTAATCTCCTTCATGTTTTACAGATTGTAATTTACTTTTCAATGTTTATATTTCTATAATTTCTTGAGTGAAAAGGCATAATGAGAGAGCTCTAGTAAAAACCATGAGTGGAAAGAGGTTGAGTGATACACTTGAGAAAAAAGCCTAGAGTTATTTTCAGATTTTTTTAGGTATGTTTGTGTCTCGTATCTTGTACCTGTGAAGTATCTATTTCTTAGTTGGGTTAACACTAACAGTAAAGAGTTAGGTATTAGCATAGCCAAAGTCAAGTTAGGTTAGAACTTGAATGTAAAAGGATTGTATCAATTATGTAGAATTAGTGTATCTAATACTTTTGAAAAAAAATCCTAGTAAAACAAGTTGAAGGAGTATGTACTCTTTTATGTGAAAAAACTTAAATGGTGCTCACATGTTAAATTTGTAATTATTATCATAAGTCAATTATGCACTTCTACTATTAGTCCTTTTTTTTTCTACAATATTCTTTAATTCAATAAGATAAAAATTAATTTATCGTCTAAACTCTATTCGAGAATTTGTTGTTAATTTAAATTTCTGATATTTTTTTAAGTGGAGGAGTGGCCACTCGAACAATTATTAGTACTTGCTTTGATTAGGGTTGATAAACGATAGCATGGATGCTGCTGAACAAAACGCATCCAATTCAACCAAAATTCTTCTTTTGCTTCGCGGTTTTCTCGGAATTCAGCAACGCAGAGCCGAAGCATATTCCAAACTCAAAAGGTTAAAACCTCAATCTATTCTCTCGCTCCATCAAATTCTCACATTACATCGATTTCGTTAATGTTATTTAGTTAATTTGGGATTGTATCGATTTACTGTGCGTTTCCTTGATTCTGAATCTACGATGATTTGAATGTTTCTGAGCTGAGTTTAGGGTCGAGCAATCCACGGAAAGGGGCATAAACCCTAAGTTGTGGGGAAGATTAGTTGAGTGCTTAATAGCTGAGTAAGTCTTAGCCTAAGAAAGATAGCATTCGGCAAATTCTGCTTAACACAAAACATGTAGAACACTTGGCTTAAATCGAATAAAATGCTCAACCAAACTTAAGTTGTTGCCAGCTAAGATGCCGAGTATCGGAAAGCTTTGGACGTGAGCATTGATTGGTGGCAACTTGTTGAGGTTGTTTTGGGGTTGAAAATTGAACAGTATTTGTGATATTTTTCTATTTTCCCTTGGCTGATTTGCCCCGTGTTTCTAATTAGGATCCTAAGTCAGTGTAGCCATCTGTTGAAACTTTTTTTTTGCTGAGTATTATCTTAATCCAAAATGTGCTTTCAAATTTCAATCGACAGCTGATGGCTGATCCATGCTTCAATTCAGTAACCAGTTTGCTATTGACTGATAATCAAGTAATCACATTAGCCAATTAGCTGATAACATGAATTTCCTGCTCTGCCTTTCATTTGTGAATTGTGATCAATCTTTGTAGTCTCATTTCATCTTGTTAATCGTCTGTCCTTCATCAATACTCATTTTGGTTAGTGATTCATTGAATTGCCAATCAAGCTCTCACTAGAGTACTTTGAGAAATGAGAACCCATAACTGAGAGATAGAATCCTTGTCTTGATGTTAATTGCCTGAATAGTGGAGCTGATAGTGTTTGCAGTGACTTAGTTCCTCAGCAAATTTGGCAAGATTCCTTTGAAGGTTGTTGTCATAGTTTCATTCATCTAGCCAATAATTTTGTGTAAAACAACTCCTGAAACATAACTCATAATACATAATAAAGATAGTACTAAATGAAAATGCAAATATCATTTTAAATTTCGTAAACATGAAAGCATGCAATATTTCCCTTATTTAGAAATTGAGAGAATATTATTGGAGGTTTTAGCATTTTTTGAATTTTCAAATACTGTTGGCATTTTATACTTAATGAAATGTTTAACTTGACAGGGGGTTTTCTGATTACATGGCTTCAGGAGGGGAATTGGCTTACCAGAAGCTTTGCAGTGAAATCACAATAGAGTTCAATGATTGCTCAAAAAAAGTTAGATGCATGTGATCCCAATCTTATCAATTTTCTTTTCACCTCCTTTTTTTTTATTTTACTGCATTTCCTTAGCTTTTTTATTTTCTGCTTTAGCATAGGTCCTTGAGATGGAGTCATTATTCCAGAGCCCTGACTACCAGAGATTAGATCTTGCACAAATTCTTAGAGCAGTTCAAGATCAGGAAAAGCAAAAACTGCACCTGGTATGTGTCTTTGGCTAAAACAAAAAAATGTCAGTTTCTATTGAAGTGTGCAACTTACCTTTATGGCTTTACTTCTTTTGATTATTAACATGGGAAATTTATTTATTTATCATTTGATAAAAAAAGGAAGTTCCACTAAATTCGAAGAGAATATACAAAAGATAGGATAAGCCATCCTTGCATAGATACAAAAGGTATAGTTATTAAGGCGTAAAAGCTTAGCTACATAACAACACATGCCCTTTGAATGTTAGCTAAAGAAACCCCATTAAACAGATTATGTGCTAGGCAATAAAGGGAGGTCAAAAGAATAATCCTATTTCAAATGAAACCAATAGTTGAAAAGGGACCTCTAAAAATCCTGGAATTCTTTTCCAATCATATACACATACACCACTAGTCCAGAGCACTGCCAAAAAATTTCGGACTGCCATAGAACCTCTATTGTTTTACGTGAGGCATATCCTCTGAACTTAGTGAGAAGAAAGTGATGCAAGTTTGTTGGAAGATACCAGAAAGCCTACCCCACAGCGATCTTGTTGTAGGGCAGTGACAAAATTGATGAGCCCTTGATTTAATACCCAACCCACACAATTCTGCACATGATGATGATAGGCAACAGAGCACTGAGTGGCCTGCACTTTTGTATCGCATCATTAGTGTTAAACCAATTTAGAACTACACTCCAAATAAAAGCCTAAACCTTAGGAGGAGCTTTAGATTTCCAAATAAGTTTATCCACGGAAAATCTCTCTAGATTAGGAGAACATGTCAAGAATTGAATATAAGATTTACAAGATAAAACACCAAAGGGGTCAAGAGTCCAAATCCTAGTTTTTGGATCATTGGTCGTAATTCATCACCTCTATCATTTAAGTCTCGAATAAAATGGAAGTTCCATGCAGAGTTATCTAGAGAGAAGAACTGACAACTAGGAGCACTGTGAAGTGGGAAGCTTGCAATCTTCTATGATGCAAAGAATGTGCCTCCTCTGCCAGGGTTTGTGTGCCCTGCTCCTCTGCTAAATTTGATCTTCTGTGCAGAAGCAGTGGTGGGTCACGGTGGTTTGTATAGCAGCTAAGCGGGGTTAGAAGGGCAGAGGCCATGGTCAATGATGGCCTTGCGCAATTGGGTGTTTGGGCAAGGCCGGGGTTGAGGATGACTGGTGAAAAGTGGTCTTTTTTGTTCTCTTATCTTCCTTTGCAATATGGTTTCCCTTTATATTATAGATGTTGCTTTTATCTTGAGTCTGATCATGGCAAGTTTCATTGGCTCCAATTTTATGAAAGAAAAAGTTCTGGTTACACTAGTTGAGCTGAAAGTCTTGGATATATGGTTTAGGGTTTAGGGTTTGGATCTGGCTTTTGGGAAACACAAATGGGGTATATAGTGTTGTTTGTCTTACATGAGAGATGTGTCATGTGGATGAGATGAAGGATGGAGAAAAGTGATAGAAGGTTAAATTAGGTTTTTTGAAAAATATGTTAAATGAGGGGAGTTGTGTCAACTTAAAAAATAGAGGGATTAAGTGAATAGAGAAAGACTGTGAATTAATTTGTCCTATCTTTCGATGATGCTCCCCCTTTTCTGTTCAGTTTTGCATGAGGTTGTCTGTCCTTGAAGATTTTCTAAAAGATCATGTATCATGATGAATTGATTAGATTCCATATTTCCATGTGCCATAAATTGCATTCAGTGTTTTCTTATTCTTTATCAAACCCCTTTCCTGTTTCTTGCAACTAAAATATAAACGACAGTTAACAGCTCAATCTTATGGTCTTTGCTGACAAGTTCTTTACTTTTAAAGACAGCTACCATTCAAGTGTTAAAAAAAGCTGGGCGCCCTTCTGAACGACTGGTTAGCCACGAGAATTGCAAATATACGAAACCGAGAGAACACGAGTGTGTTCATGTCCAGGAGATTACTGAAGCTTCTGGAACTGAGGAGGCCGAGGCGGATGCTGAGTATGATAATGCTCTTAAGGAAGCTATTAAAGGTGTCCAAGATGCTGTCACAGCCATAAATGAACATCTAGAAGAAGTCAGATATGAAATTGAGGCCCTTGAAGCAGATTGATTCTCTGCATGTTCATTTATTTATACATTTGCTGACTTAGATTCACATTAAAAGCATAAACATATTTCCTTTGAAAGGATAGGTAAAGATGCACAGTGCTACAAGTATTGAGATGTATATAGATTCCCTAGAGTGGAGTTCATGAATTTTGTTCAGTTAATCATCAACAAATTCTATTAAAATGGTGAAAAATTCAGAAGTTCCAATTAAAAGTTTAAAATCCATTGTAAAGAATAGTGGTGAGGCTCTAGATTCAAATCTCATTTGACCAAAAAGTAGCGGGTGGAAATTGATGACTATTTGAGACTGATATGTGGTTCTGATTTCTGAAGTTTACCTTAAATCAACCATATTTTAATCTAAGAAAGAGGAAAGCTATCAGTAATAATATATATTCTTTTAAAAGAAAATAATTAATACTAAATATCTGACCAAATTGAATTTTAAAAATAGATATTTGTTTAAGATTAAGGGCAGCAAAAAAGTCACAACATAAACTGCTTGAAGCAATCCAACATTGATAAGTTCAATTTTCTCTTAAAAGTGTCATTATAAAAGTATTTTTGAAGTAATTAAACGAATGCATCCCAAATTCAATCTTAAGTAAGATATCCTTAATCCAAAGTCATAACCTATCTTTGCTGCATAACACACATCTACCGCAAACATTCGAATTTTATGGTCTACGCAAAACAAGTAAGCATGTAATGATCATGCTTTGGAGCCAAGACATGGGGAATTTTCTCACTAATTTTCCTCCCGCAATTTCTGCACTTATCATGTACTTATCATTAGAAAATCACTCTTAAAACTATGATCTACAATAATAAGTCTATAGAGTATTACCTAATAAAAAAATACAATACGCAGTACACAATCTTGTGTAGTTAACTCTCTCTTCGTGTGTACAAATGACTCATTAAAAAATTAGTATATATCTATCAATAGTATGAAAATTCATGTGTACTTTTATCCATTTTTCCTTTGGCTGTTGTAAAAATATTGACAAAATGTTCCAACTTTCTTCATCGAAGCACCCTGCCTAAGAACATTCCCACCATTCAGAACAAAATCATTGAAGACATTATCCTCTTTGGGGCTAGTTTTCGTCACCATTTTGTTCTTCCTTATTGATATTCCTACAATTCACTTGCTCCATATATTCTGCAGCCGTGCGCTCTGCATCAGAACACCAAGGATTTACACATAATTATATGAATTTGGATCCTCTCATTTTAAAAATGAACAAGACAAGTATCTTCACCATTGATTGTTCCTCATTTTAATTTCATTTTTCTAGAGCAATCAAATGAAAGGTAGAAATACAAAGATGACAGTGTCACATTAGAATATCCAAATCCTAATTATATAGACATTTCTGAATCAGTTTGCTTAACCACTTACCGCTGACTAATGCAGAGCAGATATTTTCCTTTTTTGTTCTGGAAATGTCTATCATTATGTACTGTGGTTCTGCGCTCAGATGCTTCAGATGCGAACTGATTCTCATTTGCACAGTCAGTTGGTTTTGCTCCCGGTTGATGACGAGGTCAGATAACAGAAGATGTTCCTTCAGCACCTATCTTTCTCTCAATATCCTCTATCAAACGGTTCGCACTTGAGACATCATTTTCAGATGAACATTTATACTGTTGGAGTTCTCGAGGGTCGTTACAATTTTTCAACATATCAGAAAATGCTTGGGCCTTCTGAATTATAGAATTCCTTCTTGCACGCGCATCATCATTGTCTTTACTGTAAGTATTTGGCAAGTTGGTAGAATGGGGAATGGAAGACATCAAATTGCAAAGCTTTTGTGCCACTTCAGTCATACCCCGTTTCTTTAACTCCGCATTCAGTCTCTGAAAAGTAAGGTACTGAGGAACTATACCCCTTCGCATCATGTCCTCGAATTCAGCAAAAGCCTCTTCCAACTTATGCATTTTGCATAGCAAATGAACTAACATGGTACTTGTAGCCAAGTCCATGTCCAATCCTTTATGTCTCATTTCCTTACTAACTTGAACTGCCAAGTCTAACCTTTCCTCTTCACATAACATCTTCACCAAAAGATGGTATGTTAGCCGATCAGGCGTATAACCGGATTGAATGATCTTGGTATACAAGTTCATCCCTTCCTCAATCTTCCTGCATCTTGAGAAGTATCTAAAGAAGTAGTTATAGGTGGTGGAGCTTGGAAGGAAACCCCTACTTATCATCATTTTAAGAATCTTACTAGCACCTACAAGGTCTCCTGCCTTACAAAACCCCTTCACCAGAGAATTATATGTCGATTCGGTAGGGCCAATTTCTAAAACATGAAATCGTTCCATCATCCCCAAGGCCTCTTTAAATCTCCCAGCTTCTCCTAATGCATCAATTATCGGATTATACACTATTGCATTTGGTGCAATTCCTTCTTTGATCATGTCATCAACCATCTCCAGCGCTCTTTCAATTCGACGCATCCGACAATACCCTTTGATAAGGGTACCATATGTCACAACAGTTGGTCTTACATTCTCCTTCTTCATCTCCTCCCAAAGTCTCTCAGCATGTTTGAGTTTCCTTGACCGAAACCATCCATTTAACACTATGTTATAAGCCCGAATGGAAGGAACCCAACCCTGGTTTATCTTCTTTCTTAGACATAAATACTCGTAAGCTGTCCTAACAGATCCTTCTTTGCAAAGTGAATCCAACAATATCTCAAATAAACTCAATTCTGACTCAGAAACTATGATTGAAGTGTGTTTTCTTGCAAACTCAAATGTACGAATTGCAGGTTGTACCATACCTGAAAGTTTTCATTTTTTTAGGTTAAAATTAAACCATTTCTTTATACTTTTCTAAGAGTTAAAATTCTCAGTCCAAACTATCAACATCATTATCTTATTCTTTCATAGATTCAGATGGAAGCTTATGAAAACATAAAACTGAAAATATTCGGGTTTTTTAACCTGCACGTGCATAGCGTCGAATCATGATAGCGAAGGTGGAAACGGAAACCAAAGCTTCTGGCTCGTCCTTTCCATCATCGATGTAACGAAGAATCAGCGTCCAAGCCGAGTCAAATTCCCTGGACTTAGCGAGAGCATTGACCACAGCGTCTAACAGCTTCGAATTAGGTCTGAACCCGGGTTGCTTCTCGGCCCACAGGAATAGCGAGTGAAGCAGCTTGGGCGACGAACCGAAACGGTCAAACACGGCGAGCAGTAGCTCTGAAGCCGGTTGAATCCCGGAGCAGTCCAATTCTGCATGGAGAAGCGAGCCGGGAGAGACTGAAGTGTCGGCGAATATATCAGCAATTGCGGAGAAATCACGCGGCGAGAAATTCGATTGGGGTTGGGGTTCGGAGGATTGGGGTTTGGGATTGGGAGGGGGTTGAGGGAGTGGTAGGGTAGGCCATTTAATGAGGGGGTTTCCGCGAAGAGAGAGCCAGGAAGAAGAGAAGCGGTGGTGGTGATGAAGAAGGGAGAATGAGAATGTAGGAATGAGTTTTTGTTTGAGTGGGGAAAGTAAGAGAGATAGTGAGCGACGAAGAGGGTTGTGGGAGTGCATTTGGTTTGGAAAGAAATTGAAACCGGGGAACGGAGCTGGCGAACGAGTGATGGAGGCGGGTCAAGTCAAATTCTGAAAGGAAGGAAGGGTTTCGTTTCTCCCACCCTCCCCGAAATAGAAGCTAGATTTCAGAAATTTCATGTTAGTATAAATAATTATTTCTTCTCTCTTCAATATATCCAGTCCTCCAAATCCCTAATCTTCTTTGTCCAGAATGACTCCAATCTCTTCCCTGGCGCTGCTGCTATGTCTTCTCTCTCCACCGTCGCTGTAGCTATGTGATGTCTCTCCAGCGAGGCTGCAACCTGTGATCTCATCGCCGATCTGCTCCCCTCCGGTATTATGCGACTCTCTCCGCCGCTGTTGTGCTCTCTGCTCATCCCGTCTCGGTCGCTTCCTCTGTACTCTCTCTCTCCGCGTGTCAGATCTCTTCACCGATCTCCTCTTTTCTTGTTTTGAACTTTTCATTCTTGCTTGGTGATCAATGTTTGGTTGTTGAGGAAGCTTAGAAAAATAGAAATATGGAATGTTTGCATTTGCTGTGATCTGTCTTCTTTGCATTTGTAAAATATAAGTGACTAATTGACATTTTGGCAGTTCACGTGATTTCAGTTCACACTGCAATTGCTGTCCTATGCCGTTGTGCCAGGGATATTGCCTAATGCACTCCACAATTGGAAGCATTCTATGTGAAGTCTTGAAATCTGTACTTTGGAATTATTGCATTGTGTACTTTTGGTGAACAGAATAAGGAGAATATCTCGTCTCTGTTTGCTGCATTGGAAAGGTGATGTTGTGATGTTGCTAACTGTGATACTAAATGTTTTATTGTGTAACCTACTAGTAATAGAATCCGTCCTAGATTCAAATGTTTCAACTACACATATGACTCTTACGGCTTGACCTGGTCTACTCCCTTCACCTGTTGCAATTTTTCTATAATTTGAGAATTCTTTTGTAGGTTATGTTTACACAATTTGAGTAGATTAGGGTTTAATTGAACACAGTTGACAAAAATAATTAAGCCTTATTCCAGTGGATTAGGCAATGCTCTAGCATTCTATTAAAATAGAACATAGTTGAATGGCACAAAAGTTTGTGCTGGACGTTTTATCCTTTGGTCAACATTATATTGTGTTAAAGTTTTTAAGTTTAGCTATGTAAGTTTTGAAGTCTATTGAAGAATTGGACCCTGGTTAGGACTTTTGTGAATGCAAAGGTCAAGTGGGTTCGGGACTCATCTCTTGATAATGCAATCCTGAAAGAGAAAGATTTTAAACAGGTCGTTTCCTTCAAGAATGAAATAGTTTCATCTACTTCCAAATCCCTCTCCTTATATATACAATGCTTCTCTGTTGAAAGAACCCCTCAACCTTTCCACGACAACCACCAAATTTATAGACAAGTATCATTGTATTTTCATGCAATTCCAACCAGATCGTGGCTTCCCTTCACATGTTAAGCTCACACCTCATGCTTTATGTCTACACAAAGAAGAAATGGATATCCACAAATGTCTCATTAACCGTGTAGACATTGTTCATAGGATTGCAAGGCTTCTGATGCTTGCTGGTATGGGAAAATTGCCACTTTATGTAATTGAGAAGCTAAAATGGGATCTGGGTCTTCCTCATGATTATGTGAAGACTCTTTTGGCCGATTATCCTGATTATTTTGATGTTTGTAGCATCGAAGATCCATTATCCGGAAAAGAAATGCTTGCCTTAGAGCTTGTTTTTTGGAGAAAAGAGCTCTCTGTCTCTGACTTGGAGAAGAGGGCAATGAGCTTGGACTATTGTGGAGACAAAAGAAGACATGATATTGCATTTCCCATGTTTTTTCCAAAAGGTTTTGATCTTGAAAAGAGAGTGAAGACTTGGGTTGAGAATTGGCAAAAATTACCTTATATTTCCCCATACGAAGATGCATTTCATCTTGATCTAAGTAGTGACCTGGCAGAGAAGTGGATAGTGTCAATTTTGCATGAGTTGCTCTGTCTTCTAGTGTCAAAGAAGACAGAGAGAGGGAACTTGCTTTGTATGGAGAGTGTTTGGGGTTGGACTCAAGATTTAAGAAGGCTTTGGTTCATCACCCTGGCATATTTTACATTTCCAATAAGATTAGGACTCAGACATTGTCCTTAGGGAAGCTTATAGAAAGGATGTCTTGATTAGGAAGTATTCATTAATGGGTATGAGATTGAGGTACATTCACCTCATGACTAAGACTCGAACACCATAGACAAGTTGAGTTGAAGGATAATTCACAGATTGAAGCTTAGCTATTGAATCTAAAGTAGTCATTGATTGCAAATTTGCACTTCACTTGTGCTGTGATTGTAGCAAGAAAGTCAAATGCAGTTGGTGTAAGGATTGGCTGCTTTTGTATCCTACGATTATTGCAATTAAGTTTCTTGACAATTCAAGGCTTTCCTTTCAACACCCCATCAAGTACGAATGCAAAAGATGTATTCCTATGAAAGATGTTGCTTTCAAGTTCGAGTTCAGTTGTATAAACATAAAGTTTGAGGAACAAACTTTATGTCCTTAATATTTATACATTTTTCTAAATATGTAAATCTTGCAATTTTGCATTAGTTGACACTAAGACTGCGTTTGTTTACAGAGACAGGACATTGAGACAGGAACACAGAGACACAAAATTGTGTTTTGGCAGAGGAAATATAAACAGAGACTATATTCAGAGATACTGAATTAGTGTATTTTGTATCCATTCTGATAGAAAGGATACGGAAATACTAACAAGGGACACAACTTATTTTTTATTTTTTCTTTCATTATTCTCGTTAATTTTTTATAATTATATTTTTTATTATTATATTTTTCATCTCAAATTTTTTGAATGAAAAAAATGAGAATAAATTGGATTTTCATAATTTGTTCTAATTTATCACCAAACAGAATACAAGAACACAAAATTTTGTGTCTCTGTCAGTGTCTTGTCCTATCCTGTTCTCGAAAACAAATACAACCTAAATCTACACTATTTTTCTAAATATTTATGTCCTTAATATTCAATCTTAATTAAGATATCCTTAAATAAAGTCATAACCTATCTTTGCTACATAGCACACATCTACCGTAAACATTTTACGCAGAACAATTAAGCATGGAATGATCATGCTTTAGAGCTAAGACATGGGGAATTTTCTCATTAATTTTCCTCCCACGATTTCCGCACTAATCATGCTTTAGAGTATTACCTAATAAAAAATGCAGCACAATCTTGTGTAGTCAACTCTCCATTCGTACGTAAAATATATGCCTTTAATTGCACTAAATAATATAATCATAATAATACTATTGAAGTAATTGCATTGCCATTGTGCATCTAGCGTAACATCTAGTTTCAGTTGAAATAAAGTAATATTTTAGGAACGTTTTTATCCTTACATTGATTTAGAGCTGAATAAAGATTACCCGTTGAATTATTGATTGATAAGATATTAAGCAACTTCAACTCAAGGGATTAACAAAGATTTTTAAAACATTTTGCCTCGTAAATAATAACTTTAAAATGCATTATGCCATTATGCAACATTCATGTTCTTGTTGTCGTAATCAACTGAAAATTATTCTATTAAGTTCATATATAAAATTAAACCCTCAATAAATAAATTAAGACATATGGGCCGTCACGTGTATGTTCATCTTCTACCGTTTTAAGAAAGTAATAATTCTACTTATCAAAGCAATTAGATGTGTGAAATTAAAGCATGCAAATACATTTCATCTTTTGACTTCGGATCCCAAGTTTTCTATATGCAATGAGCAGATAAATCACATTATATGGAAGCAAACACTAAACTAATCATTATAAATTTAGTTAATGTAGAATTGTAGATTATAAGCACACAATAATAATCTTTTTTTTTCTTTTTTTTTTTTGGTTATATGAACTTGAACCATTCCTAGTGACTTCAGCTAGCGATTCTTAATTTCTTATTGATAAATTGTTTTGAAAAATGTTTTAGAAGGATTAATTTAACATATATTTAGAACTATGAAAATCTCTCATGCAATGCAAGATAAAATAGAGGCAATAGTTTTGAACTTTTGAAGTTTTATAAAATCAAACAACGCCTTTTAAATAAAAGTTTAATTTTGATGTATTGACAATATAAAACGTTTTACACATGCAATCACATCTATTTTTTTAGATGACATTATATAATTAAATGTACGTATACAATTATTTTAGATTGACAGTGCTTCAAAATTAAATTTTTTAAATAAATAAAATAAACAAATACTTTAGCCGTCACTTGTATGTTCATCTTCCACCATCGTTATTTCAAGAAAATGATTTATACCCATAATATTAATTCTACTTATCAAAGCAATTACATGTGTGAAATTAAAGCATTCAAATTTCACCTTTTGACTTAGCATTATATGAATGCAAATTAAACCCTAAATTAATATGTATGTATATATACATGTGCCCTTCTAAGGTTTTCCTCTAAAAAATTATAAGCCCAAACACCAATTATACCTTAAAAACATTTTTTTAATTCCCACTTTCTATACACAATGGCTAGTGTTATTGGATACACATTTTTTGTTATTATTATTATGATGACATTATTATTGCTTGGCACTACTACTACTTCACATGGTGCAGCAGCTCCACCATATGGATATGGAAACAATAATATTATTAATGTGATTAAATTTGGTGCAAAACCAGATGGGAAAACAGATTCAACTGAACAATTCAAAATGGCATGGAATTCAGCATGCACAAGCATAAGGCCAGCCACTATTTATGTCCCAAAAGGAAGGTACTTACTCAAATACACCAATTTCCGGGGTCCATGTAAGAATAATAAGGTCACATTTATAATCAATGGAACTCTTGTGGCACCTTATGATTACAATGAGCTTGCAAATTCAGGAGGGTTTTGGATTTTGTTCAACCATGTTGATAATCTCACTGTTATTGGTGGAAATTTGGATGCTCAAGGCTCTGCTTTCTGGGATTGTAGGAGATCTGGAAAGAATTGTCCTGTTGGAGCAAGGGTATGTTATTTATTTTTTTAGTTAATAGTCAAAATCGTCCCTAAAAAATACGTCGATCTCCATATAAGTTCTTGAAACATAAAGTTAATCAAAATCGTCTCCGAAAGAATACGGACATGACCACGTTAACAGAACATGTCACCCACCGTTAGCCAGCTCAGCGGACGAGATAAGGACTAATGTGGTCATGTTCGTCATCTTTCGGAGACGATTTTGATTAACTTTATCTTTTGAGAACTCATATGAAAATCGAAGTATCTTTTAGGGACGATTTTAAATATTAACTCTTATTTTTTTTATATACGATTAAATAGAGTTTTTATGACGTGTCAATCATTTATCATAATAACGATATTATGAATTAATTTTATATATGTTATGAAATAATTGTTTGTTGGAAATCTTATGCGATATTAGAGTGCAGTTGGTTCATTTTCATTTTTTTTTTCATTTTGGGATGAAAAATAAAAAGGAAAAAACAATCATTAATTTTTTCATGCTTCATTTTTTTTATTAATTATTATACCCGTATTAATTATGAGCAATTTTGTATTTTCTAAACTTTTCTAACTTCAATAATTTTTCATGATTGTCTTATCCATTCCCCCTCCCCCAAGTTTTTTAATTAGTATCCAAAAATAAAAAGATACAAAGACAGTTAAATAGAGATATAAAGACAAAATTATATTTGGTAGATGAAATATAAATACAAATATTGTATCAAGAGACACTAAATTAGTATATTTTATCTTCTTTCTAACAAGAGAAACACAAAAACACTAACGAAAGATAAAACTTATTTTTTTATTTTTATTAACTTTTTATAATTAGAATTTTTATCATTATATTTTTCATTCTTAAATTTTTTGTATAAAAAATTAGGATAAATTAAAATTTTATAATTTATTTTTTGTATACTTAATTTATCATCAAACATAATTAAAAATACTAATTTTTATGTTTCTATTTTTTGTGCTTTGTTTTTAATATCCTGTCTTCATAATCAAATGCATGCAGCCATATTATTAATGCAACATTATATGATTAATTAATTGCAGTCAATGACATTCAACTGGGTGAATAACCTGGTGATTAGTGGGATAACATCAATCAACAGCCAATTAAGTCATATTGTGATAAACACATGCAACAATGTCATTGTAAAAAATGTGAGAATTATTGCACCAGATCAGAGTCCTAACACTGATGGCATTCATGTTGAACACTCAAAATGGGTTAATATTACTGGCACTACCATTCGAACTGGAGATGATTGCATTTCCATTGGTGATGCCACTTTCAATCTCTTCATGGACCAAATCAAATGTGGACCTGGCCATGGCGTAAGGTTAGTTTTTCAATCTGAATTCTAAATTTGAAACTCTATACAATACATATAAAATAAATAATTATGAATGTTTTTTGTGCAATAATTAAATGTGATCTACAAATAAATTATAAATATGTATGCATGTGTTTCTAATTACATATATAATATGAGTAAACATTTTAAAATGGTTTCTATCAATTTTGTGTTAAATAAATTATTATTCTCTAAAAATGAAATCTAACAAGTTGATTCATGATCTTTTAAAATATCATAAATTTAATAGCTAGGTATGGCTTAAGAGTACAAGATTTGAAAAATATGTAATATGTGTTAGTGTTGCAAGTGAGGAGTGTCGAAATTAGTCCGACATCAAAGAAAGCAAGAAAGAGTGATGAGTTTATAAGATGAGAGACTCATTAACTTAACGCCTTAAGGTTTTGGATTGGATGTGGTGTCTTCTCATCTTATGTTCTCTTAGGATAAACAATTTGGATATTTGGAACATAAATAGTTATCAAATAATATAAAATAATTATTTAAATTAATGTTTTTTTTAGTAAATTTTCACTTAAAAGTGATTTTGAACCATATAATCCAAATAATATTTACTTTATTATTATCTATTTTGATACAAATATGTCAAACATAAATTACGTTAACACTAACTCACTTCTAACCAAAATCAATTTTATGCAAAGTCGAAACACATAATAAATCATTTGAATGTTGGGACAGCATTGGAAGTTTAGCTAAAGAAATGGAGGAAGAAGGAGTTGCAAATGTGAGTTTAAGGAATGCCATTTTTTATGGATCTGACAATGGAATGAGGATAAAGTCATGGGCCAGAGCAAGCAAGGGCTTTGTTAGGAACATTCTGTTCCAAGACATTACAATGTTCAACGTTCAGAATCCCATCATCATTGATCAAAATTACTGCCCCAACAACCAAGGTTGTCCTGGCCAGGTAATAAAAAAATATAAAAAATTGATGAATTCGTTTTATATATAAAACAAATGTTCTATGAAATTTTATATGATGTAATTAAAGTGATTTCCTTTTGTGTTATTTAACAGACTTCAGGAATTGAAATTAGTGAAGTTACTTACAAGAACATACATGGAAGTTCAGCAACATCAGAGGCAGTAACATTTGATTGCAGTGCAAGTAATCCATGTCAAGGGATCAAATTGCATGATATAAACCTAACTTACAACAACAAAGCTGCAACTTCATCATGCAACAACATTAGAGGCACCACCTCTGGAACACTTGTGCTACAAAGTTGTCTGTAAATATATTATAATATTTATAAGGGTAAAGTATACTTTTTTTTCTCTTTGAAATTTGTTAAAAAATTTAAAATATTTTTAAGTTTTATTTTATTTTAATTTTATTCCAAAAATTTTCAATTTGCATTAAATGTACTCCTAGAGGCTAATTTTTTAAAAAATTTATAATGAATTTAATAACAATTTCACAAGCACAAAATTTAGTTATTGGATTGGTCTTAAATTTTTTAAAAATTTAGTTGTCATAGATATATTTGATGTAAATCGAAAAACTGCAAAAAAAATTTAAAATAAAATAAAATTTAAAAGTATTTTTAAAATTTTGATAAATTTGTGGAATATAAAATATATTTTACTCTATGTATAAATATGTATATATTTTAGTGTTCATTATATCCTTGTATATGTAAATATAGAAAGAAATAAATCCATTTTTATGGCTTTCTCTTCATGCTTCAAGATGAAGGAAAGGTTTGTGTAATGTGTATGCACTTAAATATGGGTATTAAAATGTATATAATTCCTTTCTTATTGCATTTAAATAGAAGTTTAGAGAGACAGCAGGAGACATGCATCCTGATTAACAAAAGTTTTCTCTCAAAAATTACAAAATAATAAAAAAGCTGATTATGGTTTTAAAAGCTGTTATTTATACTTAAAAATCACTTTTATTAATTTTAGTCACGATTTAAATACGATAATAATTAAAATGTTGAAGTGAATTCGGATTTTAAACTTAATGATAAAGTGTAATAAAAAAAATCAAGAATTTCGTTAGGAACCAATGGAATATTTATATAATGTATATAATGAGTTATTTATTTAGCCCATATGAGTTAAAAAATAAATATTTAGGATAAAATATTACTAATTTATCAAACACAATATATTCATATATTCAGAATAACCATCCAGATACCAGAGATAATAAATATCTTATTGAATCGAATATTTATATACTTTTATTATATACATTGTACACATATTCTATTCTTTAAAAATCAATAGATGAATAGACGAGGGGCACAAGTATTATATGTCTAATCGAATCTCCACCATATTGTTGTGTATGCAATTATTTAGATCATCATTTGTTGCCCTTGTTGCTTTTGCACTGCTTCCTGAGATAAAAGGGAAAGATATGTAGGATGACAAGGACTACTTTTAACGAATAAAATAAATAAAAAGAGAATAAATTTTTTTTATGTATTAATAATATAAAAAATAATAATAAAATATCTGTCAAAAATATAAAAACAAATAAGTTTTAAAGTTTAACATTTAAAAATTAGATATTTCATTTAGAAATTAATTATTTTTGATAAAATGACAACGCACAATTACATATGTATAATTTTTTTATATTATTAATATATAAAAATTAAATCCAAGACCAATATTTAGTAATATAATGATTAATTTAAAAGCTCATTAAACTATTTTTTAATATGTAATTTTAGTACACTAATTTTCTCTTTCAAAAATATTTTAAAATTTTCAAAAGAAACCTTCTTAGTGTAATAAAAAAAAACTCAAATTAAATAGAAAGAAACATCTCATATTGAGTTTAATAAAAAAAAACATTTGAATTTTAATAAAAGAAACATCTCACGTTTACTCTCTCAGGATATCCATTTGCAAGTTACAATCAATGGCAAAAAAGTTTTTTAAACGATCCGATCACGCCACAAAAGACACCACACACGGCGTTGGGTGTAGTAGTGATGATGATGCATGTCTGCAAGGAAAATGCCGGCGCAAAAAAGTACCTACATCAATGACTTAGGGTGGACGGGACTCGCGAAGACAATACTTATGGCGAAAGACGCAGTGGGGTCAACACCGTTTGTAGGATGGCGTGAGTGGAGCGGGAGAGGAAGACAACAACATAAACAATGTGAGAGTGGGAGAGAAGGTGGAGTGTACAGCTATTTTTTTTTCTTTTTATAACGAGTAATAGTAAGAAATCAAATTAGGATTTGATTTGATCGTTTGGATAATGTTACGAGATATTTTTTTATTTTATGAGATATTTTTTTGTATTATTAAATCTTTTTATTATGACCCATATTATAGTTGGCAGAGTTGATTGATNTTTAAAATTAATTAATTTTACTAATATGATAATATATAATTGATTATCTATGTAAATTTTGTTATACTAACCGTGTATAAAAATTAATTTTTTTATATATTCAAAAACTTTTTTTCTTTTACTTTTTTTAAAGAATGTCTTTAGGAACTGAGGCAATATTTAGCCAAACCCTAATAATACGTAATCGAGAAAATTATTAAATACTATAAAGGTAAAGTATCTTTTCTATCTTTAACGTTTAATATTTTTTAAAAATATTTTTAATATTTAATTTTATTTAATTTTGTTTTACAATATTTTCATTCATTTAATTTTGTTTTTAATATTTTTTATTTGTGTCAAAATTATCCTTAAAAAATTTTAATTTTGTCTTTAACGTTTTACACGGAGTTAACGTGTCGGAATAATTTTGATACAAATAAAAAAATGTTAGCGATAAAATTAATACAACAAAATATTAAAAATATTTTTGAAAAAAAATCACAAACATGGAGAATAAAAAATATATTTTATCTCTGCTAAACATATATACTTAATTGGGCCTCTAAAAAATATAAATTTTTTCGTTATATTTTTTAAGATCTATTTATCTTATTTATCTAAATAAAAATAACAAGCATGACTAATATAAAGACCTATATATTTTGTTTTTTTTTTAAGTTAAAAGCTTTAATGGAATAATATTTTTTTAGAGACGAAAACGTGGAATGCAAAATTTTTTGAGAAACTATTGGAGTATATGCTCCAATATTATTATGAAAATTTGTGTGATTAAATTGGTTGCGGCTTGAATTGAATAGTGAATAGAAAGAGGGAGAGATGGGTTGGGCACTTGGGATTATAAAAGGAAAATTGTCGTGTAGTTGGAACATGGCAATGGACACAAATAATGTTAATTTGATTACTTGAAAGGGGAAAAGGAGCATACTCAAAGTAAACATGTTTTTTAAGAAAAGATTCTATCATTTTTCAAGAAGTATAAAATACTAATTTTATATTTAATTATAATTATTTATTTATTTTTGTTATTTTGTATTATTTAATTGTCTTAAATCAGGAATTTTCTTTAGTATAAACAAGAATTTCTATTTAAAAAATAATTGAAAATCATTATTTTTTACTTTTTATACAAAAAATTTGAATTTTTTATTTTTGATATTTTCAAAAATTATATATTTAAATATTAAAAAACATTTATAATTTCTAATCATTACGATAATTATTATATTAAAATATTAAAAATAATCATGTAACAAATAATTACTATATATTTTACGTATCAGTTCATATATTTTTTCTAACTTAATAACAAGTCATTAGACATACAGAAATAACCACACATATAAAAATAAATAATTAAATTTATTTATAACAATATAATAAAATATTTTTATAAAATAATAAAGATCTAATTAACATAATTGTTCAACGTGAAAATTAAAAATTTAGATTGCCTTTGTTCTGAAAATAAGATAAAATAAGATACTGAAAATAAATTATGAAAATTTATTTTTATTTTTTATTAAAAAATTTCAAACGAAAATATAATAATAAAAGTTATAATTTTAAAAAGTTAATAAAAATAATAAAAAATAAATTACATTTTTTTAAATATTTTTATATTATTTTTATTATGATAAATATAAAATATACTATTTTGAGTCTCTTAATATATTATTTCTATTTATATCTTTTTTGCCTAATATAATTTTGTATTTCTATATCTTTATTTTAGTGTTTTATTTTCGTAAACAAATGTAATCTTACAAAGGGAGCCACTTTGATAAAAATGTTAAAAATGTCTTTTTTTTAAAGATGTTTTTTAAAAATTAAAATTTAACACATATAATCAATTAAACTATGTTATTTTTATTAAAATTAGGCTGGAGAAATCAGTTTAGTTAAAAAATTAATAAATTAAATTTTGAATCGGTATAAATTAATATTTTCTTTATAAAAAATTACTACAATATTTTTATTATAAAAAATGACTAAAATACTCCTATATATATATATTAAAAATTCTAAATTCTAACCTTATGATGACAAAGAAAAAAAAACTAAAATTTAAGATTCTCAAAATTAATATATATAATAAGAGTATTTTATTTATTTTTTATAATAGGAATATTATAGTTATTTTTTTATAAAAAATAACATTAATTTAGATCGATTCAAAATTTAATTTACCATTTTTAATCAAATTAATTTGTCTGATTTAATTTTATTAAAATAATATAATTTAATCGATTATATATATTAAATTATAATTATTAAAAAATATTAAAAGGAGACGTTTTAGACATTTTTATCAAAACGGTTAGATGATAATTTAGTAGACAAAGAATGACTTTTGTATGTTATTGCAAGTTGTTAATTTTTCTATACCATTTCTGCGCACTTGACTGGTTCTGATGACACTCTTTTTCCTTCGCCTTTTCCTTTTCCCTTTCAAACTTCTCCTTCCTCCTCCAAACTCTCTCTCTCTCTCTCTCTCTCTCTCTCTCTCTCTCTCTCTCTCGTATATCTTCGTTATTTATTTTATCCAATCGCGTATGACCACTCATCTATCTCAACATCTTTATCTCTACTACACTTAACTTATGCTCGTGTTCGAGATATGAAGAACATTCTCAAGAAGCTTCATATCATGCCTACTACTAACCAATCACAAGAGGACCAAGCTCCTGCTTCATCAAGGTCCAACAAGAAGATTTCAAATTGGTTGCATTCTGTATCCAATAGGCAGACTCCGATTCCGACTCCGGCGACGGCGACGGCGACGGAGACGGAGCCTTCTGATTCACTTGCCGGTGGCGGTTTGGATTCGGCGCCGTCTAGCACTTTTAGGGAACCTGAAGTGGAAGACGACGACGAAGAAGAAGAATATCAGATACAGCTTGCTTTAGAGCTTAGTGCAAAGGAGGATCCTGAGGCTGTTCAGATTGAAGCTGTTAAGCAGATTAGTTTGGGATCCTGTGATCCTCATAACACGCCGGCACAAGTCGTTTCATATCGGTACTGGGTAATCGTCTCTATCCACTTTTAACTCCGTTCACTTTAGGTTCAGTTTTCATTCTTGCTGTTTCAATTATGGACAAGAACAAAAGAATTTGGATGAACATTATTTTTTTCAAGATATCTCGATTCTCATGCAGGGATGGTACTTCATTTACATAATGTGAAGATTCGATTTCTGTTTGAGAGTGTGTGTGTGTGTGTATAGCAGAAGGAAATTTATCAAGAGAAAGATAGAGGATCTCTTGTTGCTAGGATTTTGGCATTGTTATAATTAATAGACATTCTGATCGTTGAGTGGTGCTGTTAGATAACCTGTCCTTTAAGAAACCTTTTAAGTAACCGGTGCCAGCCTCCCTAGATGATTGATGTATGAATGTCCAATCTCTGTTAATCTCGGATCAAAGAAAGAAAAGGATAATATAATCTTAAAATGGGTAGGCTTTGAGGACACCTGCTTAGCAATGTTTACTAGGATAGACACATCATGATTTTATCTCTAATTTGTCCTACATTAACTCCTTTCTAACTTATCTCATATCGTAGATTTATGTGCTTCACAGAATTACAATGCTCTTGGTTTTGATGACAAGATCTCGGATGGTTTCTATGATCTGTATGGGACTGTGACCGAGTCTAACTCTGCAAGAATGCCATGCCTTTTGGATCTGCAAGGAACATCAACTTCAGATTCTGTCACTTGGGAAGCAATCTTGGTCAATAGGGCTGCAGATTCCAGTTTGTTGAAACTCGAGCAGGAGGCCCAAGAGCTGGCAGTTAAGGCAAGAAAAGATTTTGAGGTAGTTGTAGATAGTAATTTGGTGCATAAGCTTGCTATCTTAGTGGCTGACTACATGGGTGGACCAGTTGAAGATCCTGAAAGCATGGCAAGAGCCTGGAGGAGTCTCAGTTACAGTTTAAAAGCAACCCTTGGTAGTATGGTGTTACCACTGGGCTCGCTGACCATAGGATTGGCTAGGCATCGTGCCTTGTTGTTTAAGGTACTTGCCCCAACATTTTCTTAACTGATTTGCATTTCAAATAAGAATAATCCCATCCGTCATTGACATAAGCCTTGGTACTACAATAAGTGAGATTTGTGCCAATACGAAATTCTTAGATCACATTAACAGAATTAGTCATCATCACAATGTGTAATGAGATTCCATCATCATTTTTAATAAAAATGTTTCCTCTATATTGTGTGTAGGTTTTAGCTGATAGTGTGGGCATCCCATGTCAGCTGGTGAAAGGACTACAATATACAGGTTCCGACGATGTGGCTATGAACTTTGTCAAGATTGATGACGGGAGGTAACTATCAGATGTGTATTCTGGCAATACAAGGAAGCTGAATTGTTTTGTTTGTATGTGGTTCTCTTCATGGTCTTGGAGACTAAAAAAACTTAATGCTCGCATGCATTGCTTTACTTGTTACGTCGTCATCAATAGTTTGATGAGAGTTTATGTTCAGTGCTTCATCCATCGTATAATGTTCTATACCATAGAAGATGTATTTTGTCATTAGTCCATGTGCTGATCTTTTTTGCCTTCCGTTATGTGTCATTCGATTAACTTTTTCAATTACTCACTTATATTTGTCTGTAGCTTAAAGTTCTCTATTTTTGTTGTTGTAATTTTCTAAAGTGGGAGATGCAAAGCCTTGTTATTATGTATCTATAAGTTGCGTTTGATATGAATTTCAGGGAGTACATTGTTGACCTGATGGCTGATCCAGGAACACTTATTCCTTCTGATGCAGCTGGATCACACATTGACTATGATGAATCTTCTTTTGTAGCTACTCCTTCATCAAGAGACCTTGACTCCTCTCATATGGCATCATTTGGCAGTGGGGTTGGAAGTTCATTTGATGGAACTCTAGACTTTGGGACACAAGATAAAGGAAACAGATCAAAACATTCTGTCCATGCAGGGAAAGAATCTGATGTAATCAGTCCCACTACAGGCAGGGAAGAAGTAAAGAATGCCATAGATAAATTCAAAGGTGCTAGTAATGTGGAAAAGGTCATAGTGAGAGAATCTCCTAGCAGACTTAATTATCCATATATGCATGGAAGATCTCCTTCTTGGACTGAAGGGATCAGTTCCCCTGCCGTGCATGGAATGAAAGTTAAAGATGTCTCCCAATATATGATTGACGCTGCAAAGGAGAACCCTAAATTAGCTCAAAAGCTTCATGATGTTTTACTTGAAAGTGGCGTTGTTGCTCCTCCAAACCTATTTACTGAAGTTTATCAGGAGCAGCTAGGTTCCCCATCTGAGGCAAATTTTCCAGTTGATGAAAAAGGTGAATCAAAACAGGGACGTATACAGCAAGATACTAAGGTTGATGATAATCAAGGTCTTGCTCAGTTTTTACCTCCTTTGCCCCTTCAGAGAGTACATGCCAAAGCAAGTCCTCGCAGTCAGCTGGACCATTCTAAGCCTTTAGAGGGTTTGGGAGTCAACTTACCTCTTGATACAAGGGAGGCTACTGGACAGCAAATATCGTCTCAGGCAGAAGCAACTCAGGTAAAATATGGGAAAAATGTCCCAGTTGCTGCGGCTGCTGCCGCCGCCGCTGCTGTTGTTGCATCTTCTATGGTAGTTGCTGTGGCGAAGTCAAGCACTGATTCAAATCTTGAGATTCCAGTAGCAGCAGCTGCCACTGCTACTGCTGCAGCTGTAGTAGCAACCACTGCCGCTGTCAGTAAACAGTATGAGCAGAGTAGTCGAAGTGATGCAGATGCAGAGGCTTCTGGTCATGATCTGAGGGGTAATAGTGACGGAGAGCATGTTGCTTTAGGAGCAAACTCAGAGGGCGAGAGAATATCTGATAGATCAGCAAGAAGTGATAGTGCAAAATCGGATTCTGCCCTAGATGATGTTGCTGAGTATGACATTCCATGGGAGGAAATCATGATGGGCGAGCGTATTGGGCTTGGTATTAACTGTTTATTGCTCTCCACATTGTTTTGCATGCTGCTTTTATGCATACACTTACAAGCACTTTCATTTATCTTGTATTACATTGAAAGACTTGATTGCGACTGTGTGCCATATTTTTTGTGGCAGGATCATATGGGGAAGTGTACCACGGTGATTGGCATGGAACTGTGAGTCTCCCCCTTCGTCTCCTCTCTCTCTCTTTATATTCATGAACCTATTCAATTATATCATTTTTCACCTTTCTTATGTGTTCCATCTTTTTTACATCTATTGCTTTGTAAGTCCAAGGGAAAAAAATTAAAAACCTAATTTATTAATTGAAAGTGTTTTCGATTCATTTTTCTTTCTGTTCAAAGTAATCGTCTGTTTAAAATGCCAACTTTACTTCTAGGCTTTTACCTGAATTGGCTTCTCCCATTCTTTGTTATCTGTGATCTTGTGAATGTTTTCCTATTGTCTTGTAAATTATAGACCTTCTTATGCATATTTAGTTATATACAAACATGTTTCTGCTCTTTTCATCTGTAGGAAGTTGCTGTAAAGAGGTTTCTAGATCAAGCTATCTCTGGTGAATTACTTGAAGAGTTCAAAAGTGAGGTATAGGCTACTCTACTTCCCACTGTTTATTTGACAACTTCTACTCAGTTGTACTCCCAGTTGATTATCTAGAGATGTATAATTGTTCTCAAGTCTGAGTCCACCAACAGTAACATTAGGTTGCTATCCGAAATTCTTCTACCACATATTTGTATCATTCACTATTATTGATGGGCCTTTTGTCAAACTAAAGCACTATATAAAAACTTTGAGAACTCTCCAACATCATCTCATTCAATTATCATGTTTATCTGATGAAACTTCTTCTGTTATCTTCTGTGGTAAATTGAAGTTGGAAAGTTATTAAAATTAACAGGCTTAACTACTTTGACCAGCTGAATTACATGTTTTATCATGTCTAGAAACTACTTGATTAATTATCTAATTTTTTTTTTATATCAAGATTCACTAATTCAAAATACTTTTAGAAGTACTTTTGTTTTACTTCTGCAAACATTTTTTAGCATTGGTTCTTACAAGTCGGAATATATATAGGGAAATCAATCGAAAGCTCCTGGACTGGAACAGATTACATGTTCCTAATTATTGCCTGTGCCTTCTTTTTTTTATATAAAAAAATTATTAGTATTTATTTACTAAATTACCAAAAATATTTCTGCATTAAAAATACTATTTGCCCGTCAAAGTGAACTACGATTTTTAATGTATTTATATACAAATATATATTTCGACTTTGTAAATACTCATTAATTTTCAACTATAGTAGATATACATCAATATCAGTCAGATATAAGTTATGTGTAGTTGATTTTAGTATACAAATACTATTTTACATACATGCATGGTTCCCTTTTGAATTTTGAATACTTCTTTCTGTGGGAGGATGATTGATGTTCTTATTTGATTTATAATGTAAATTGCAATAGGTCCAAATAATGAAGAGACTAAGGCATCCAAATGTTGTTCTCTTCATGGGAGCTGTAACTCGGCCTCCAAATCTTTCTATTGTTACTGAATTTCTTCCTAGGTAACTTTTCTTTATTTTCTGAGCTGGACCCAAGATTGTAGATTTCCAACATTTTGGATGTCAATATTCTCTACCACTACTCTATGAGAAGACTAATGCTACATCTATAAAAATGCTTTCTAAATATAATATTATCTATAAAAATGCTTTCTAGATATAATATTAAGGTTGGGCTAAATTTATTGTTAGCCTAATCCAACCCTATGCAGGCTGATTGAATGGTTGACGTCTTTTCCCTTTTCTTTCCCAAATAATGAGATGTAGATTGTCTTTTGCAGAGGGAGTTTGTATAGGTTAATTCACCGACCTAACAATCAACTAGATGAGCGAAGGCGGTTGAGGATGGCCTTAGATGCTG